>NC_090376.1:45326886-45626886 GCF_036365525.1 Heterodontus francisci | reverse complement strand
CAGCCAAATTGAAAGCTGAATGGACATCTGGAGGGAAAGCTTGTGTTTCTAGGCAGCAACTGGGCACTATTGGCAAGAGTCCCTGGCAATCAAAAAGATTAGAAATCGGTACAAGGTGGGCTTGGATCGTGGGGTGGACTCAGACTGCATGGGGCAAGATTGCAAAGGGGAGAAAAGGGAACATAGGGGGAAGAAAGATCTCAGGGGCGAGAGAGATTGCAAGAGAAAATAGATCATGGGGGGAAGAGAGATCGCGAGAGGTTGCCTAATCGCGTGGAAGAGAGAGATTGTGGCAGGTTTGCTTATGGGCTCTGGAGAAGCACTCCTACTCCTCTGTCCCACAAGCAGTGCTGGAAAAGCACGTACCTGCTGCTGTTGGCAAATCCTGTCTCTCATTAGCTACCGGTTTCCTGTGCTCGGGGAAACTCAGGCTGTAGCTGTTAAATTCAAATTGATGACAAAATCTGAGGCACGCAGCCTCATTTAAGTATTATAATTACCAATCCGCTGCTGCAGTGTGGGTTACCCATCCAGACCCAAACCCACCCCCTTTAAGCCTGAAGTAGCATGTAGGAGGGTTCTGTTCCGGTTTCCCATTTTACAAATATAACCCCCCCAACCCTCTCCTACCCACCTTGGTGGGAGAAGGGGGGTTAATTTAACCCCAATGAGTAAAGTCAGGTAGAATAAATCGTGGAATAATTTATCAGGGAAGTGGTCAGTGTAAATTGGTTCAAGAGGCAACTAAATGCATTTCTGAAGGTAGAAAGGATTGAGGAATGTGGTTAGTCTATAGGTAAAGGGGTTGAAATCTATCAGAAATAAATGGCTTTGTTGGGCCTTTTCCTGAAAAAAAAATGTTTTATAAGAAAAAATGGGATGAGTAAAACTCAATTGGTCCATCAAATCCTTTCCTTGCATAGACTTTGTGCAACCTACCCTATGATATATTTATCTCCAACTATTTAATAACCTGCTTGAAAATCCTGCATAAACACTCTCCAAAGCAATAAAACAAAACTGAAGAACATTTATCTATCTTCACATCACTTCTATTTAACATCTTGTCCCCTGCTGCTCTCAACAGGCAGCCCTTCTCCCTGCCCCAGCTCCAAAACCAGACAGATGATCACACCCTGTGGCTTAATTGATCCTCCAATTCTATACCAATCCCGATAAATTCCAGTTCCATTCCTGACTTAATATTTATTTCCTTTTTGAAGGACTTAATTTATCCAATATTTCGGGGGGATTCTCTTCTGCCTAACAACACTTTGTGGTAAAACAAAGTTTAATCTAATTTCTTGGTTTGCTTGAATATCATTTTCATTTTAAACCTATGTCCTTTAGTTCTGTATGCACCATTCTTGTCAAAGGACCTGCTTACATTTGTGGCTTGTTACACAGGGCCGGTGGGCTACACCTGACCATTACAATTATTTTATCTGGCCCTCTTGTAACATTTTCAGTGCTGCAACAGGACAGTTTCTCTCCTTCCTCCAGTTCCTTCACTAAGAATGCCAAGCTTGCCCTCCAAGGGAGCCTGAGTGAAAATAGCAGTCAAGACTAAGATTTGAAATTGTCTATGGCAGATAATAGCCTGATGAACATTGATAGACAGGAAGCAAGGACTGAAACATAATGAGTTGCATTTTAAGAGTCTGTAGCCGAAGTAGGCAGCGGTCGTAAAAAAATGTACCCTGCCTGCACGGGGAGCACATCACGGAACTGTTGCGATTTCAAATGCGGCAGCTCATTTGCATGGCTGTGGCGTCCGCCCCCCGCGATGACGTGGAGGGGGCAGGCAAGCCGTCGTCGGCAATGGCGTCTGGTGCCAATGCGCAGACACCAGCGCCATTTTTAAAGGGCTTACAGCCCTCAATGGACATTTAAAAATTAAAGGGCCAGGTAAGTTAGTTTTCCACAAAGCACAATTAAATAATCTTTAAATGCATTTTCCCACTCCCCATATGGTATTTCCAGACATTCCTGCCCTTCCTGCCCTGGAATTTGAATATTGTGAATTTGATCTTCTCCGCCACCCCCCCCCCCCCAAAATGTTCAGCAAATTTGCCCTTTACCCCTTCCCATCACTCCCCCGACCAATCCGCATTGTTATTACCCCGCTCCTCCCTCCTGCACAGAGAAAATATACTCCTCCCCCCTTCCCCAGAGTTGTCGCGCCACGTTTCCCTGAACAGGGATTCAAAGGAATGGCATTGTCGGCTGTCCGAATGAAGATCGGTACAACGATTAAGGAGAAGACAGGACCCTCATTAAGTCAGGTATGTAAATTAGTTTACATATTGAAATGGGGTCCCGTCGCTGAGCAGCAGGGCAGCCGTCACGAGGCATTGCCGCCACCGCTGAGATCGGCATGGGGCCTGTCGCCGTCGGGGTCAGTAGCAGGCCTCCGCTGTACTGATCTTCATTGCCCCCCCGCCACCATTATAATACAGTGTTTCTAATACCTGCTTTCCCTGTACTGCAGCATTGCTTGTAACTTCCCCTTTCCTTCAAGTTCAAACCTTCCTGGGCCATATAACTGAGTTTCCATTGGTTGCAAAAAGTGTGAAGAAAGCCTTGGTTCTTCGTCTGATAAGACCATTACACTTACTCCAGTGTCAAGTTTGAAATTATTGATATGTTCGTTGACATATATGTCTGCTGACCAAAATGCCTGATTCGGATCATTAACCTCGCCAAGAAAATGTTTTGGTTAGTCTGCTGCAAGAGGTTGTTTAACTTCGTTAACCTTTCCATTCTTAACTGCTTTTCCTTTTGTGCTTGAGGTAGTCGATATTTTATTTTGGCACATCTTACTGAAATGCCCTATTTTTCTGCAATAAAAGCATTCTGCTCTATCGGCAGGACATTGCTTGCGCCATGGGCACTTTTGGTGCCAAATCTCTGGCAGGGTTTAATGCTGTCTTTCTCTCCACCCTCCCCAGTGTACCTTTTCTCCTGGAGCCTCTTTTTCAGCACTATGGTGAAGGAACTGAACAGTTGCAGGAGGTTCCCTGAACCAAGGCCTTTCTTTACCTCGCAGGATTGGTCCGTTCTTCCTGTCATCAGCTTGCCTCATCAGCTGAATAGCTTTGTCCAGGTGAGGTCTTCTTTAGACTATAAAATATCTGATATGGAATCATCTGCAACATCCACAACAATACGATCTCTTATCAATTCTGTTTTAAGGTCTCCATACTCACAGCCCTCTGCAAGCCTGAAAAGGACATTGACAAAAGCATCAACTGCTTCGCCTGGTTTCTGGATCCTTTTATTGAATTTTGCTCTGTCTAAAAATCTTATTACTCTGCAAATTGAAATAGGAGTCAAAAGCTTTTAAAACATTGTCAAATTTGGCAGATGTTTCATTAAGCCTGGGTCTTGCAATTATGTCATCAGCTCTAGCACCACTTGAATATAACAGTGTATTCACTTGCTCTGCTTCAGACTTGCTGTTCAACTTAGAAGAAATTCTATATCTGAGAAACCTTCTTCTCCATAATACTCAGTTTTGAATCTGATTGGGTCCCTCTTGACTTTTGAAACTCTCCGGCATACCCAATTTTTGATCTGTATTGCTTTATTTTATAGACTTTTTTTTTAGAGTGTTCCTCTTTAAGAAACTCTGTTTTTTTCCAGGCTAGCTTGCTTTAATGGAGTGTAGCAGGTGCTTTTGAGTGTCCCCTGCCATTTTTAATAGGCTGTTTTAGGGTTTATGCCTTTGCTTGAACACTTTACTTTGTTTGTTTATTCAGCTTGACTAATGGAGTTGACACAGCTGTTTGAGAGCTCCTTGCTGTTTTAATAGACTGTTCTCGTGTTTCACCCTTTCTTTGAGAGCTTCAGGTTGTTTGTTTTTCTTCTTCAGGCTTGGCTGCGTCAAGAGAGTCTCCTTGCTGTAGTTGATAGTGAAGAGGATAGCTGTAGACTCCAGGAAGATATCAATGGTTTGGTTGAGTGGGCGGAAAAGTGGCAAATGGAATTCAATCCAGAGAAGTGTGAGGTAATGCATTTGGGGAGGGCAAATAAAGTGAGGGAATACACAATAAATGGGAGGATATTGAGAGGGGTAGAAGAAGTGAGAGACCTTGGAGTCTGAGGTCCCTGCAGGTGGTAGGACAGGTAGACAGAGTGGTGAAGAAAGCATATGGAAAGCTTTCCTTTATAGGCTGAGGTATAGAATACAAAAGCAGGGATGTAATAGGACTTAGTGCAAGTTAAGATACAGGCAGCAGAATTTTGGATGAGTTCAAGTTTATGTAGGGTGGAAGATAGGAGGCCGGCCAGGGGAACATTAGAAGAGTCAAGTCGAAAGGTAACAAAGGCATGGATGAGGGATTCAGCAGCAGATGAGCTGAGACGGGACAGAGATGGGTAATGTTATGGAAGCAGGAGTAGGCAGTCTTGGTGATACAACAGATATGTGATCCGAAGCTCATCTCAATGTCAAACATAACACCATGATTGTGAGTAGTCTGTCTCAGTTTCAGACGGTTACCAGGGAGAGGGAAGGTAATGGTGGCAAGGAAATGGCTTGCGATGTGATCAAAGCCAATGATTATGGTCTTCCAAAATTTAGTTGGAGGAAATTTCTGCTCATCTAATACTGGAAGTCAGACAGTTAGTGTGGCAAATTAAAGGCAGTGGAGGGGTCAAGGGAGATGGTGGTGAGGTAGAGTTGGGTGTTGTCAGCGTACATATGGAACCATATATTGTGTTTTCGGATGATGTCACCTGGGGCAATATGAAGGTGAGAAATAGAAGGTGTGGCCAACTGTGTTGAAAGCTGCAGCTAGGTCGAGAAGGATGAGGAGGACTAGTTTATCATGGTCACAGTCATAAAGAATGCCATTTTGACTTTGATTAGGGCTGTTTCTGTACTGTGGTGAGGGCAGAAACTTAATTGGAGGGAATCGCTTGAAGTTGACGTAACATTTATGCATAAATATTGGTTGCGACATTAGTCGCACTGTTACTTTATCAGCAAAATCAGGCCTGTTATATATGAAGCCCTCTGAAGGTGGGACAAGGGTGTCAGCTGTAAGTTGCAGCTTGAATATATGTCCTACTGGTATTGGAAATGCAGGATTAACAATGAAAATGCTTACTGTGTGTCTTGGCTTGTTCTGGGTCAATAAGAGATCTATGACAGGCAATTCTTTGTGACTTGCATATTTGGGCATATGGAAATGTTTACCCAGATAAACACAAAAATTCACCAAAAATATAAATTAAAAGTGAAAGATTATTGTAAGATAAAAATAGAAAATATTATTGTGAGGCCATTTTGAATACTGTCTTATTTAGGAATAGTTGATACGAGTATTTTTGTTCTTTTATACAAATGTACAGTGAAAAGGAAGCAAACTGTAGAACTATTTTTAGGTGTATGTCTAAGGTAGCTTGATAACTTGTTCGTCCAGCAGGGACTAATCTCCAGTGTATGTATCTCCACTGGTATCAGACCCACCGGCCGTCCATGTCTCCGTTATAAAGACGTCTGCAAACGCGACATGAAATCGTGTGACATTGATCACAAGTCGTGGGAGTCAGTTGCCAGCATTCGCCAGAGCTGGCGGGCAGCCATAAAGACAGGGCTAAATTGTGGCGAGTCGAAGAGACTTAGTAGTTGGCAGGAAAAAAGACAGAGGCGCAAGGGGAGAGCCAACTGTGCAACAGCCCCAACAAACAAATTTCTCTGCAGCACCTGTGGAAGAGCCTGTCACTCCAGAATTGGCCTTTATAGCCACTCCAGGCGCTGCTTCACAAACCACTGACCACCTCCAGGCGCGTATCCATTGTCTCTCGAGATAAGGAGGCCCAAAAGAAAGAATGTGCTGTCAGCCAAAAACACATGTATTGTACAATCGAGCAATGCATGGTGTGATTCTGACTCTTACAATAGTTCTCCCTATGATAAATTCCTCTTGCATTGTACACTGCTCATTGGTGATGTTCACTGTGGCAATACTTATATTAGAAAAATGTACATCTGTGGACTTAATTTGCTGTTAATTGCACCCAATTTCATTGCATGGCCACAGGTTATTGGACCAGAGTATCTCTGTGCTGTAGTGTGGAATCTGCTTAATTTTACCAATAAAGCAATATTTTCCAAAGCTTCTCAATCATTTTTTAATGCTGTAAGTTCCATAACTGACTTATCAAAACAATATTTTGTTGTTATTGGAACTGTTCTTCAGCTACAAAATGTAGTTGTGTATTCATACTTTGTCCTGATTGTGTGCAGGATATGTGGTTCAGTGTGAATAACAATATGAATTGAAGCCAGGTGCAGAGCTCTGCCCACTGGCAATAGTTTTTAATGTTGGGAAAGAGCAGGTGGGAGTTTCCACTTTCTCATAACATTAAAAACATTCAAAATTAATTTTAGAAAGTATTCAGGAGATTCAGTGGGGTTCCTGAGCCCTTTATAACCTCAGCTTCTTTCCAGACTAAAGCTATACTTCTGCCAATGTCAAGCCCATGGGAGAGAGATCTAGACAACCGCCATGGAATTCCAGGGCCATTTTTTCTGTGAAGGCTTATTATTCACCTAGTTTAGAATAGATAGAGATTTGAATCATGCAACTAAATCAGGGGATTGGACAGTAAACATTGTACAGACTGCTACCTCCAGCATGTGTGAACATTGGTATTCCAGGAAAAGGGGGTGGCGTAGGGTACTTTTCCATGGAAAAGTAATGAATTTTATAATAAAATTGGTGGGGTTTTTTTTACTTTAAAGTAGGAAAAAAACATTTTTGTTTATTTTTCTGAAGTGGTCAAAAAGTTCCTTACATCAAGTATTCAGTTGCAACAGCGGAGGGCTTTTTTTTTACTATTTTCCAGTAATGGCCAAAAATAACACACTATATGAAATCAAAGACTGAATTTACGATATGAGTTCATCATGTTTTACTCCATCATTTTAAATTCAGTGATATTTACCATGATTTTAAGTGGAACAGTTTTATCACATTTGATTCAGGTACTTTGCTGAGAACTGGTACGTTTGTGATCATGCTTACACATAAAGGGGGAGGATATGGATAGGACCTGAAAATGAACATGGGGATTGCAACTAACCCACACCTCTTTGTAACATTTAAAGCAGCATGTTAAATTTGTGCTGCCTGCTTTTTGAAATGATTTCTGTGTTCCGCCAGTGCTTCCTGCACTGTTCCTTGGCTGCACACATCAGCAGGGGGCTTGATACCGCAAGTAAAGACAGCCTGCACCTCTTAAAGTTGAGGAGCGTTGTGGGGGATCAAGTGGTGGAAGTTTTTCTCAAAACTGAATCAGCGCTGTGATACTTTGAGCAATGCCTGAAAATGCAAGAGGGCGTGCACCAAGGGTTTCGGAAATGCACTGGGTGTCGCGGTGGAAAGGTGTATAGATAACCAGTATACACAGAGGAGCAGGAAGCCTTCGGACACATGCTCAGGGGCAGTGGGAAGAAATAGCAGAGGCCATCAATGCCAAGAGTGTTGTTCATTGAACATGGATGCAGTTATAGAAGACGTTTAATGATCACACACGAGTTGTCAAGGTGAATGCTATATTCATATGCTATATCCTACTAAATAGCTCATCCACTGTTCGAATGATTACACCCCCATCACTCATCTACCAATAACCTCAATCCATCAGGCTCAATCCTACCATTCATAAGCTTTCCCTCATGTTCACACACTGAGAACTGTTGCAAGCCTCACACCCACAACGCATAGCTCAGTCACACTGGCAGCTATTCAACCATGACAGCCACATCACCCAAACATATTGCATGACACTTACTGACACACTTCCCTTTTATTTACAGGAGAAGGTGGTGCACAACAGCAGGCAGCAGCAAAGCACTGGAGGAGGACGAAAAACACGCCTGCATGTTTTAACCCCCTTGAAAGTGACATCATGGGAAGGGGGCTTCACTGAGGCTGTGGCCATTGGCAGCACTGAAGTGATTGATGATGAGGATATCCATGTACCTAATCCTCCTTCCCTCATCCTACTTCTCCCTCATCCCTCAATGTCTGAGTGAGAAGCTGCACTTCTTACTTCCTTCCTCATCCTCACCACAATCCAAACCTTATCCCTTTTACTTTTCAGTTATGCAAGAACTGGAACCTGCCCAGGCAGTGGAGGAAGAGGAAGAAGGCAGTGAAGGTGAAGAGACACCATCACTGGATCTTACACTCACAGCCACCAGTTCAGATACTGACATTTATTTTAGTGGCTAGGATAGAGGAGGGATCTGCACAACTGTGCAGGAGCCAGAGTGGGGGAAAAGGATGACACAGGTGTCAGCTCAATGAAGGGCAAGGTCACACACCACATACTGCAGGGGATTTAGATGAGGACTTCAATGGGCTAGGCTGCATAAGAATTCTAGTTGTACACAACCAAATGCTTTGTGAACTGGAAATCCTGCACTCAATATCAAGGAGCATGGAGCAGTCCAGCACATTTATGGCACACGGCTTTGTGCAAAGTTTGGAACCCAACCTTTCTAACATGGAACGGGTGATCACCTCCATCAGCACACCTGTGGAACCCAGCATTTTTTTTATTCGTTCATGGAATGTGGACATCACTGGTTAGGCCAGCATTTATTGTCCATCACAAATTGCCCTTGAACTGAATGGCTTGCTAGGCCATTTGAGAGGGCATTTAAGAGTCAACCACATTGCTGTGGGCCATGTAGGCCAGACCAGGTAAGGATGACATATTTCCCGGCTCATTTCCCGGCGGAGCAGCAGGAGAAGGTAGCGCCTCTTCGGTGGGTGAGTGAAGGCATCAGGAGCTGTGTTTTAAAAGTAAGTACTTACTGTTTTACTTACTGTTTTCCTTGTCTTTGAGTTTCTTTTGGCGCCGGAGGAACCGGAAGCTGGTCGGCAGCGAGGACTCCTGGGTGGGTATTTTCCTTAAAGGTGCGGAGCTGAGTAAACCCGAGCCACTACACATGTAGTGTCTCCCACCCATCCTCCTCCTGTAACCTAATAATAAGACCCTTTTTACCCTCCTCCTCTAGCCAAAAAGGACTGAACAGGTAAGCTATTTACTGTTTTTGTTAATATCTATAGTTGTACTTAACTAAGGGGTAATTGAATAAAAGAAATGGCAGCCAGTGTAGTGTCTTGCTCCTCCTGCAGAATGTTCGAGGTGAGGGAAACCTCCGGTGGCCCTGCCGACTTCACCTGCTGGAAGTGCATCCGTCTCCAGCTCCTATCAGACCGTGTTAGGGAATTGGAGCTGGAGCTGGATGAACTGAGGATCATTCGGGAAGCTGAGGGGTTGATAGATAGAAGCTACACGGAGGTCGTTACTCCACAAATCAAAGGCAGCTGGGTAACAGTTAGAGGTGGGAAGAGGTCAGTGCAGGGATCTCCTGTGGTCGTTCCCCTCAACAACAAGTATACAGTTTTAGATACTGTTGGGGGGGACGGCCTATCGGGGGCAGGCTGCAGTGACCGGGCCTCTGGCACGGGGTCCTGCACTGTGGCTCAGAAGGGAAGGAGGGAGAATGGGAGAGCACTAGTCATCGGGGACTCGATGGTGAGGAGTACGGACAGGCGGTTCTGTGGGCGCAGGCGAGACGCACGGATGGTTTGTTGCCTCCCTGGTGCCAGGGTCCGTGATGTTTGTGATCGCGTCTTCAGGATCCTTAAAGGGGAGGGGGAGCAGCCAGAGGTCGTGGTGCACATTGGCACCAACGACGTAGGAAGGAAGGGTGGCACAGATGTTAGAAGTGAGTTTAGGGAGTTAGGCTGGAAGCTGAAAGCTCGGACGGACAGAGTTGTTATCTCTGGTTTGTTGCCGGCGCCACGTGACAGTGAGGCTAGGAATAGGGAGAGAGCACAGCTGAACACGTGGCTGCAGGAATGGTGTAGGAGGGAGGGCTTCCAGTTCTTGGATAATTGGACTGCATTCTGGGGAAGATGGGACCTGTTCAAACAGGACGGGCTGCATCTGAACCAGAGGGGCACCAATATCCTGGGAGGGAGGTTTGCTAGTACTGTTCGGGAGGGTTTAAACTAGTTTGGGAGGGGGATGGGAACCGGACTTGCAATCCAGGGACCAGTGGGTCCACTCAGAAAGACAAAGAGTGTAGTGAGGTATTGGGGAAGGTAGCACTGTCGCAGAGGACAGATGGGCACGGAGAAGGGTTAAAGTGCGTATACTTCAACGCTAGAAGCATCAGGAATAAGGTGAGTGAATTGAAGGCGTGGATGGGCACTTGGGACTACGATGTTGTGGCCATCACTGAAACGTGGATAGGTGAGGGGGAGGCATGGTTTTTGGAGGTACCTGGTTATAGATGTTTTCATAAGATTAGGAATGGTGGTAAAAGAGGTGGGGGGGTGGCATTGTTAGTTAGAAATAGTGTAACAACTGCTGAAAGAATTTTCGAGGAGGATCTGCCGACTGAGGCACTGTGGGTTGAGGTCAGGAACAGGAAAGGAGCAGTCACCTTGATGGGAGTTTTCTATAGGCCCCCCAATAGCAGCAGGGAGGTGGAAGAGCAGATTGGGAAACAGATTTTGGAAAGGAGCAGAAGTCACAGGGTAGTAATTATGGGGGATTTCAACTTCCCAAATATTGATTGGCAACTCTTTAGATCGAATAGTTTGGATGGGGTAGTGTTTGTGCAGTATGTCCAGGAAGCTTTTCTGACTCAGTATGTAGACTGCCCGACCAGAGGGGAGGCAATATTGGATTTGGTACTAGGTAATGAACCAGGGCAAGTGATAGAGCTGTTGGTGGGCGAGCACTTTGGAGATAGTGATCACAATTCTGTAGCATTCACTGTGGTAATGGAGAGGGATAGGTATGTGCAACAGGGCAAGGTTTACAATTGGGGGAAGGGTAGATATGATGCTGTCAGGCAGGAACTGAGGAGCATAAGTTGGGAGCATATGCTGGCAGGGAAGGGCACGGTCGAAATGTGGAACTTTTTCAAGGAGCAGATAGTAGGGGCCATTGATAAGCATGTCCCTGTCAGACAGGGAAGGGATGGTCATGTGAGGGAACCGTGGTTGACAAGAGAGGTTGAGAGTCTTGTTAGGAAGAAGAAGGATGCGTATATAAAGTTGAGGAAAAAGGGCACAGGCATAGCTCTGGAGGGATACAAGATGGCCAGGAAGGATCTGAAGAAAGGGATTAGGAGAGCTAAGAGAGGGCATGAAAAATGCTTGGCGGGTAGGATAAAAGAAAACCCCAAGGCCTTTTACGCGTATGTCAGAAATATGAGGATGACTAGGGGGACCGTAGGTCCGGTCAAGGACAATAGCGGGAGACTGTGTGTTGAGCCGGAAGAGATAAGTGAGGTTTTGAATGAGTACTTCTCTTCGGTATTTACGAATGAGAAGGGGTGTATTACTGAAGAGGACGGTGGGAAGCAGACTGGTAAGCTCGAGGAAGTGCTCGTTAGGAGGGAAGATGTGTTGGGGTTTTTGAATAACTTGAAGATAGACAAGTCTCCCGGGCCTGACGGGGTATATCCAAGGATGTTATGGGAAGCAAGGGATGAAATTGCAGAGCCGCTGGCAATGATCTTTTCATCTTCTCTGCTGACGGGGGTGGTACCAGGTGATTGGAGGGTGGCAAATGTTGTGCCCCTGTTCAAGAAAGGGAATAGGAACAACCCTGGGAATTACAGGCCAGTTAGTCTTACTTCGGTGGTAGGCAAGTTGATGGAAAAGGTGCTGAGGGATAGGATTTCTGAGCATCTGGAAAGACACTGCTTGATTCGGGACAGTCAGCACGGTTTTGTGAGGGGTAGGTCTTGCCTCACAAGCCTGATTGAATTCTTTGAGCAGGTGACCAAGCAAGTGGATGAGGGTAAACCAGTGGATGTGGTGTACATGGATTTTAGTAAGGCATTTGATAAGGTCCCCCATGGTAGACTTATGGAGAAAGTCAGGAGGCATGGGATAGTGGGGAATGTGGCCAGTTGGATTAAGAATTGGCTAACTGATAGAAGGCAGAGAGTGGTCTTAGATGGTAAATACTCAGCCTGGAGCCCAGTTACCAGTGGCGTGCCGCAGGGATCAGTTCTGGGTCCTCTCCTGTTTGTGATTTTTATTAACGACTTGGATGAGGAAGTCGAAGGGTGGGTCAGTAAATTTGCAGATGATACAAAGGTTGGTGGAGTTGTGGATACCGAGGAGGGCTATTGTCGTCTGCAAAGGGACTTGGATAGGTTGCAGTGCTGGGCTGAAAAGTGGCAGATGGAGTTTAACCCTGAAAAGTGTGAGGTCGTCCATTTTGGAAGGACAAACATGAATGCAAAATACTGGGTTAACGGTAGGGTTCTTGGGCATGTGGAGGAGCAGAGAGACCTTGGGGTCTATGTGCATAGATCATTGAAAGTTGCAACTCAAGTGGATAGGGCTGTGAAGAAGGCATATGGGGTGTTAGCGTTCATTAGCAGAGGGATTGAATTTAAGAGCCGTGAGGTGATGATGCAGCTGTACAGGACCTTGGTAAGGCCTCATTTGGAGTACTGTGTGCAGTTCTGGTCGCCTCATTTTAGGAAGGATGTGGAAGCCTTGGAGAGGGTGCAGAGGAGATTTACCAGGATGTTGCCTGGAATGGAGAATAAGTCTTACGAGGAAAGGCTGAACATTCTAGGCCTCTTCTCATTAGAAAGGAGAAGGATGAGGGGTGACATGATAGAGGTTTATAAGATGATCAGGGGAATAGATAGGGTAGACAGTCAGAAACTTTTTCCCCGGGTGGAGCAAAGCGTTACAAGGGGTCATAAATTTAAGGTGAAGGGTGGGAGATATAAGGGGGATGTCAGGGGAAGGTTCTTTACCCAGAGAGTGGTCGAGGCATGGAATGCCTTGCCCGGGGAAGTTGTTGAGTCAGAAACTTTAGGGACTTTCAAAAGGCTTTTGGATAGGTATATGGATAAAGGAGAATGATGGGGTATAGATTAAATTGTCCTTGACAGAGGACAAAGGATCGGCACAACATTGTGGGCCGAAGGGCCTGTTCTGTGCTGTATGTTCTATGTTCCTTCCCTAAAGGACATTAGTGAACCAATGTGAGTGACAATGGTTTCAAGGTAACCATTAGACTAGCTTTTTAATTCCAGATTTATTAATTGAATTCAAATTTCACCTGCCGTGGTGGGATTCAAACCCATGTCACCAGAGCACTAACTTGGGCCTCTGCATTGCTAGCCCAGTGACATTAGCACAACATCACCGCCTCCCCCCTGGTGCAGAGTCTGATGGATGATGTCTCAGCTTTCAGTGCAGCACAAGTAGTTTTCACCAAAGGTCTGAGTGCTGCAGTGGAAGCGCAGACTGCTGCCATCATGACTCTGGATACTAATGTTCAAAGGGGCTTCCACGGTGTCACGGCAGTTCATCAATCTGTTCTCCAGCAGATTACTAGGATTGCTGAGGAACCACCCCGGGAGAAGCAGTGGCTCCATGGAGTACGAACCTGCTATGCTCTCCCAGGATGGCAATGTTCATGCTCTGATCCCTGCCACTCTGCCAGTGCCCTTGTTGTTGCCTATCAGCCAGCCAGCCTAGACTGCTGTAGCCCAGGTCAAGATGGTGCTGCCTGAAGCTGGGACCTCTAGGCCGAGAGCTGCTCAAGATCGCCCTTCAAGGCCATCTGCAGTCTCCTCAGTTCAAGGTCAGCGGCCTTCCACCACCCATGCTGCAGTCACTGGGGATGCACTATGTAGTGTTATGACCGACCGCTCCAGTCAAAGCACCCAATCACAATATACGACTCTGAATGTGGTGGGAGAAAAGCACTGTCCCTCCACAGATTGCCTAACATATCATTTAAAACTTTCCAAATTAAAGAAAGACCCAACCAAATTGTACTATCTATTAACTCCCGAATGAGGCTAACCAAACCAGGTGTCTTTAAATCGACAAATTAACTGTTTAATTTGAAAAACTATATTCTAAACACTATGAAGATATAAACAACATTTAAAATAGAAAAAATTAGAGTCCTTGAAAATTTACAGTCCAATGTTGATTGAAGTCCTCACAGCCGTCCGATGGGGAAAAAAGGTTCTTCCACAGTAGAACAGTCCGTAGTCTAATTCCAGCAGTAAGTGATGCTTTCCTTCCTTCAGCAAATTTCAACAAGTAACGACTTGCAAACACTTTTTAAATGAATCAATCTGACTTTAGAGTTTGTGAGGGATAAAAGATTGTCACAGTCTAACTTCCCTTCCTTCAGTTTAAATTATCAGAGATCTCTGTTTTGGCTTGACTTTTTTAGAATTTAGAGAGATAATAATTAAACAGACTAAATTCTCTTCCTTCAGTTTAAATGGTTGAGAGCTCTTCTTTCAGATGCTAACACCAGCTGTCTGTCTGTGCTCTGTTAGAACAGACTGTCTCTGACTAAAAAGCCAGTTCAAAATTGAATTGTAAGAAATGCATCGCTTGATGCTCAGTCCAAGTGGCTGTATACAAGGTAACGAGAATGCACCCTTTGAATCGCAGTCTCCAAATGGCTGTATCCAACGGCAACCAAAAATGCACTTTCTCCACTCCTGAGGCATACCGCATATTCCCAAAAAAAACTACAGGATCATAACAGTAGGAACACTAGGAGAGGCAAAGGCACATGGAAGACAAACATTAAGGGAATGCACAAGGGTGATTAGTTTAATTTTGTATGTATTATTTCATGATTTAATTTATAAATTTATAAATTTGGGTTGGATTGTGCATTTTCTGGTGGCTTTCATTTTTGTGTTGTTGGAGAGAGGACAGTGATAGAGAAAAGGTAAGGAATGTGGGACTGTTGGTGAATGGGGTGCTACGGTTCAGATTACTGGTAACATTCATGAATTATTTGATCATGTACAGTTTGGGCAGAAAGGGGCTGTTTATGTCGTGCTCGCCCTCTTCCTGTTTCTCCACTTTCTGTCACAATTGCTCCTCCTCCACTCCTTCCTCCTTCTCCTCTTCCTCTTGCTCCCTGTTCTGCAGCTTCTTGCCTGGTAAGTGGTGACAAAGGCTATTCCATCATAAATGCCCAGGATGTACAGAAGCAGCATACTACCACACATCTTGTTACCCACTCGGCTGAGTACTGCAGGGCTCCTTCAGACAGCCCAGACAGCAGAAGTGTTACTTGAGGACATCGATGGTGTTCTGACAATGGGCAGTTAATTGCCTGCCCGCCGTGAAATGGCTTCAGGGTGTCTGACGGAGGGCTGAGGCGGGGTTTCGCCCCTGCCTTCCAGCTGGTCGCTAGACCCCCCGTTGACAGAATAAAATGCAGCCCTGAGATTTTGTTTACATTTTCAGCAGCAGGAAGGACCGTGGTCACCTTGACTGCCAATAGCAGTGCAGTCTTTACCCTGCTTTGAGGTTGGAGCTGTGGATACAACAGTTGGCAGATTTCTGTCACATATAATTGGGGAAAATATCAATGGACACTGAAGGAAGTTTGAGTTAATTAAGGATAGCCAGCATGGATTTGTAAAAGATAATGCTTGACAAATGAAGACTGCAGGAGGGCATGCCAGGAGCAGCACCACGCATACCTGAAAATGAGGTGTCAACCTGGTGAAGCTACAACCTAGGGATACTTGCATGCCAAATAGCGTAAGCAGCATACGAAAGGCAGAGCTAAGCAACGGATCAGATCTAAGCTCTGCAGTCCTCTCACATCCAGTCGTGAATGGTGGTGAACAATTAAACAACTAACTGGAGGAGGTGGCTCCACAAATATCCCCATCCTCAATGATGGGGGAGCCCAGCACATCAGTGCGAAAGATAAGGCATAAGCATTTGCAACAATCTTCAGCCAGAACTGGTGAGTTGATGATTCATCTTGGCTCCTCCTGAAATTCCCAGCATTAGAGATGCCAGTCTTCAGCCAATTCGATTCACTCTGCATGATATCAAGAAACGACTGAAGGCACTGGATACTGCAAAGGCTACAGGCCCTGACAACATTCCGGCAATAGTACTGAAGAACTGTGCTCCAGAACTTACTGCGCCCCTAGCCAAGCTGTTCCAGTACAGCTAAAACACTGGCAACTACCCAGCAATGTGGAAAATTGCCAAGGTATGCCCTGTACACAAAAAGTAGGACAAGTCTAACCTGGCCAGTAACCGCCCCATCAGTCTACTCTCAATCATCAGTAAGGTCATGGAAGGTGTTGTCGAAAGTACTATGAAGTGGCACTTGCTTAGCAATAACCTGCTCAGTGACGCTCAGTTATGGTTCCACCAGGGCCACTCAGCTCCTGACCTCATTACAGCCTTGGTTCAAACATGGACAAAAGGGCTGAACTCAAGAGGTGAGGTGAGAATGACTGCCCTTGACATTAAGGCAGCATTTGACCGAGTATGGTATCAAGGAGCCCTAGCAAAACTGGAGTCAATGGGAATCAGGGGGAAAACTCTCCGCTGGTTGGAATCGTATCTCCCGCAAAGGAAGTTTGTGTTGGAGGTGTGGTGTTGGAAGTCAATCATCTCAGCTCCAGGACATCACTGCAGGAGTTCCTCAGGATAGTGTCCTAGGCCCAAATATCTTCAGCTGTTTCATCAATGACCTTCTTTCAATCATAAGGAAAGAAGTAGGGATGTTTGCTGATGATTGCACAATGTTCAGCACCATTCATGACTCCTCAGATACTGAAGCAATCCGTGTAGAAATGCAACAAGACCTGGACAGTATCCAGGCTTGGGCTGATAAGTGGAAAGTAACATTCGCGCCACCCAAGGGCCAGGCAATGACCATGTCCTACAAGACAGAATCTAACTATCGCCCCTTGACATTCAATGGCATTACGATCGCTGAATCTCCCACTATCAACATCCTAGGGGTTACCATTGACCAGAAGCTGAACTGGAGTAGCCATATAAATACCGTGGCTACAAGAGCAGGTCAGAGGCTAGGAATCCTGTGGCGAGTATCTCGCCTCCTGATTCCCCAAAGCCTGTCCACCATCTACAAGGCGCAAGTCAGGAGTGAGATGGAATACTCTCCACTTGCCTGGATAGGTGCAGCTCCAACAACACTCAAGAAACTTGACACCATCCAGGACAAAGCAGCCCGCTTGATTAGCCCCCCATCCACAAACATTCACTCCCTCCACCACCAATGCACAGTGGCAGCAGTGTGTACCATCTACAAGATGCACTGCAGCAGCACACCAAGGCTCCTTAGACAGCACCTTCCAAACCTGCGACCTCTACCATCTAGAAGGACAAGGGCAGTAGTTGCATGGAAGCACCTGTAAGTTCCACTCCAAGCTTCACACCATCCTGACTTGAACTATATTGCTGTTCCTTCACTGTGACTGGGTCAAAATCCTGGAACTCCCTTCCCAACAGCACGATAGGTGTATTTAACCCACATAGACTGTAGCATTCAAGAAGGCAGCTCACCACCACCTTCTCAAGGGCCATTAAGGATGGGCAATAAATGCTGTCCTAGCCAGCAATACCCACATCCCAGGAACAAATAAAAAAATCTAATTGAAATTTTTGATGAAGTAACAGAAGGTTGATGAAGGGAATGCGGTGGATGTTGTTTATGTGGATTTTAAGAAAGCATTTGATAAGGCACCACATTAAAGGCTTGTTAAGAAAATTGAAACTCATGGACTAGGAGGGTCACTGTCCAATTGGATAAAAAAAATTGGCTTATGGACAGAAAACAGTGAGTCATAGTAAATGGTTGCTTTGCGGATTGGCAGATGATAGCCAGTGGTGTTCCCCAAGGGTCAGTGCTAGAACTACTACTTCATTGATATTTATAAATGACTTGGATCTTGGAATACAGAGTAGAATCTCAAAATTTGCTGACAACACCAAACTTGGAGGTGCGGCAAACTGTGAGGATGATATGAACCAACTGCAACCGGACATAGATAGACTAGCAGAATGGGCAGAGAGGTGGCAGATGGAATTTAATACTGACAAATGTGAGTTAATGCATTTGGGCAGAAGAATTAGGGAGAGGCAATATATACTTAATGGCACAGTTCTAAAGAGTGTGCAGGAACAGAGGGACCTGGGGGTGCATGTGGATCGATCTTAGAAGGTGGAAGGACGTATTGAGAGAGTGGTTAGTAAAGAATATGGGATCTTGGGCTTCATTAATAGAGGCATTGAGTACAAAAGCCGGGAAGTTATGCTGAACTTTTATAAAGCTCTGGTTAGGCTCCAACTGGAGTTTTGCGTCCAGTTCTGGTCACCAGACTTCAGGAAGGATGTGAGGGTCCTTGAGAGGGTACAGAGAAGATTTGCCAGAATGCTTCCAGGGATGGAGGATTTTAGTTACAAGGTTAGGTTGGAAAAGCTGGATTTGTTCTCCTTGAAACAAAGGAGATTGAGGGGCGATTTAATAGAAAAGTACAAGATTATGACAGGTTTAGATAAGTTAGATGAGGAAAAGCTGTTCCAATTAACAAATGGTACAAGGACTAGGGGACACATATTGAAAGTTTTGGGTAAAAGATGAAGGGGGAATATGAGAAAATATTTTTTTATGCAATGGGTGGTAATGACCTGGAATTCGCAGCCCACAAGGATGGTGGAAGCAAAGATGATCAATGACTACAAGAGGAAGTTGGATGGCCAGTTAAGAGAAATATACTTGCAGTGCTTTGGGGATTGAGACAGGGAGTGGGACTGACTGCATAGCTCTGTGGAGAGTCGGCATGGACTCGATGGGCCGAGTGGCCTCCTCATGTGCTATTAATAAATGACTCTATGACAATAGACTGAATTTTGCCACAGGCGTCAGGATGATATGCAGATCCGAAGCCCACAGTGTCATTCCCTGCTGGAGCAACTTTATGTAAGGTGGGCTGCTAATTGACAGTCTCCATAATCGATGGTGAGTGGAACAGTGACGCCAAAGGCCCAATGAGGGCCCACAGCACTGGATGGCCAGCAGACCCACTGGAAGAAGTGGGCGATACAGAGGCAGAAAGGGGAGTTTTAGGGCGATTCAAAATAGAGGCGCTCTCGGAAGTCTGCAGACAATTTAAAAATAAATAATGCCCACAGCTGTTAGGGCCATCAGGTGTAGGGCATCCTCTCCAAAAGATTGGTTGTGGCTGCAACTGTGGCCTTTTCATACTGTGCTCATGCACTGGTCCAGTGAAATGAGGCACTGATGGTCCTTTGGCCTACTGCCAGGCGGCCGCCACCAAGTTGCTGCCGGCCTCCAGAATCAGCAGGGGGGCTGGTGTGATGGCATGAAAATGCCATCAATGTCTAAAAATGGCCCCTAAGTAGGGCCTTAATTGGTCTAATTGGCTGCCCGTCTCCGTAGAGCAAGCAAGTGATTCCCATAGCAGCTTACCCCTGGGAAACTCGCCTGGAGGCAGGACAGCATTGGGGAGCCATCCTGACGTGCTTTTCCGCTTATTTGCTGGCCTTCCTCAACGATGGGGGAGCCCAGCACATCAGTGCAAAAGACAAGGCTGAAGCATTTGCAACCATCTGCAGCCAGAAGTGCTGAGTGGATGATCCATCTCGGCCTCCACCTGAGGTCCCCTGTATTACAGATGCCAGTCTCCAGCCAATCCAATTCTTCTTCCTTCTTCTTTGGCCTCCTTGTCTCGAAACACAATGGGTAAGTGCCTGGAGATGGTCAGTGGTTTGTGAAGCAGCGCCTGGAGTGCCTATAAAGGCCAATTCTAGAGTGACAGACTCTTCCACAGGTGCTGCAGATAAAATTGTTACACAGTTGGCCAATCCAGTTCACTCCATGTGATATAAAGAACAAAGATAAAGATAATTACAGCACAGGAACAGGCCCTTCGGCCCTCCAAGCCTGCGCCGATCCAGATCCTCTCTCTAAACATGTCGCCTATTTTCTTAGGTTCTGTATCTCTTTTCTTCCTGCCCATTCATGTATCTGTCTAGATACATCTTAAAAGACTCCATCGTGCCCGCGTCTACCACCTCCGCTGGCAACGCGTTCCAGGTGCCCACCACCCTCTGCGTAAAGAACGTTCCACGCATATCCCCCCTAAACATTTCCCCTTTCACTTTGAACTCGTGTCCTCTAGTAATTGAAACCCCTACTCTGGGAAAAAGCCTCTTGCTGTCCACCCTGTCTATACCTCTCATGATTTTGTACACCTCTATCAGGTCCCCCCTCAACCTCCGTCTTTCTAATGAAAATAATCCTAATCTACTCAACCTCTCTTCATAGCTAGCGCCCTCCATACCAGGCAACATCCTGGTGAACCTCCTCTGCACCCTCTCCAAAGCATCCACATCCTTTTGATAATGTGGCGACCAGAACTGTACGCAGTATTCCAAATGTGGCCGAACCAAAGTCCTATACAACTGTAACATGACCTGCCAACTCTTGTACTCAATGCCCCGTCCGATGAAGGAAAGCATGCCGTATGCCTTCTTGACCACTCTATTTACCTGCGTTGCCACCTTCAGGGAACAGTGGACCTGAACACCCAAATCTCTCTGGACATCAATTTTCCCCAGGACTTTTCCATTTACTGTATAGTTCACTCTTGAATTGGATCTTCCAAAATGCATCACCTCGCATTTGCCCTGATTGAACTCCATCTGCCATTTCTCTGCCCAACTCTCTAATATATCTATATTCTGCTGTATTCTCTGACAGTCCCGTTCACTATCTGCTACTCCACCAATCTTAGTGTCGTCTGCAAACTTGCTAATCAGTCCACCTATACTTTCCTCCAAATCATTAATGTATATCACAAACAACAGTGGTCCCAGCACGGATCCCTGTGGAACACCACTGGTCACACGTCTCCATTTTGAGAAACTCCCCTCTACTGCTACTCTCTGTCTCCTGTTGCCCAGCCAGTTCTTTATCCATCTAGCTAGTACACCTTGGACCCCAAGCGCCTTCACTTTCTCCATCAGCCTGCCATGGGGAACCTTATCAAACGCCTTACTGAAATCCATGTATATGACATCGACAGCCCTTCCCTCATCAATCAACTTTGTCACTTCCTCAAAAAATTCTATTAAGTTGGTAAGACATGACCTTCCCTGCACAAAACCATGTTGCCTATCACTGATGAGCCCATTTTCTTCCAAATGGGAATAGATCCTATCCCTCAGTATCTTCTCCAGCAGCTTCCCTACCACTGACGTCAGGCTCACCGGTCTATAATTACCTGGATTATCCCTGCTACCCTTCTTAAACAAGGGGACAACATTAGCAATTCTCCAGTCCCCCGGGACCTCACCCGTGTTTAAGGATGCTGCAAAGATATCTGTTAAGGCCCCAGCTATTTCCTCTCTCGCTTCCCTCAGTAACCTGGGATAGATCCCATCCGGACCTGGGGACTTGTCCACCTTAATGCCCTTTAGAATACCCAACACTTCCTCCCTCCTTATGCCGACTTGACCTAGAGTAATCAAACATCTGTTCCTAACCTCAACATCCGTCATGTCCCTCTCCTCGGTGAATACCAAGAATATCAAGAAACGGCTGAAGGCACTGGATACCACAAAGGCTATTGGCCCTTACAACATTCCAGCAATAGTACTGAAGATTTGTGCTCCAGAACTATCTGCTCCCCTAGCCAAGCTGTTCCATTACAGCTATAACACTGGCATCTACCCGGCAATGAGAAAGATTGCCCAGGTATGTCCTGTGCGCAAAAAGCAGGACAAATCCAATCTGGCCAATTACCGTCCTATCAGTCTACTCCTGATCATCAGCAAAGTGATGGAAGGGGTCATCGACAGTGTTATCAGGCAGCACTTGCTCAGCAATAACCTGCTCATTGATGCTCAGTTTGGGTTCCGCCAGGGCCACTCAGTTCCTGACCTCATTACAGCCTTGGTCCAAACATGGACAAACGAGCTAAACTCAAGAGGTGAGGTGAGAGTCACTGCCCTTGACCTCAAGTCAGCATTTGACAGAGTATAGCATCAAGGAACCCTAGCAAAATTGAAGTCAATAGGAATCAGGGGGAAAATTCTCCATTGGTTGGAGTCATACTTAGCACAAAGCTAAGTGTTGGAGGTCAATCATCTCAGTCCCAGGACATCAACGGAGGAGTTCCTCAGGGTAGTATCCTGGGCTCAACCATCTTCAGCTGCTTCATCAATGACCTTCTCTCCATCATAAGGTCAGAAGTGGGGAAGTTCGCTGATGATTGCACAATGTTCAGCACCATTTGTGACTCCTTAGATACTGAAGCAGCCATGTCCATATGCAACAAGACCTGGACAACATTCAGGCTTGGCCTGATAAGTGGCAAGTAACATTCGTGCTGCACAAATGCCAGGCAATGACAATCTCCAACCAAAGGGAATCTAACCATCTCCCCTTGACATTCAATGGCATTATGATCGCTGAATCCCCCAATATCAACATCCTAGGCATTGCCATGGACCAGAAACTGAACTGGAGTAGCTACATAAATGCTGTGGCTATAAAAATAGGTCAGAGTAACCCACCTCCTGACTCCCAAAAGCCTGTCCACCATCTACAAGTCACAAGTCAGGAGTGTGATGGAATACTCTTCACTTGCCTGGGTAAGTGCAGCTCCAACAACACTTAGGACCATCATACTCAACACCATCCAGGACAAAGCCACTTGACTGGCACCCCATCCACCACCTTAAGCATTCACTCACTCCACCACTGCAGCTCAGTGGCAGCAGTGTATACCATATACAAGATGCACTGCAGCAACTCACCAAGTCTCCTTCAACAGCACATTCCAAACCCCCCAACTCTTCCACCTAGAAGGAAAATGGCAGCAAACATGTGGGAACACCACCACCTGCAAGTTTCCCTCCATGTCACACAATAACCTGACTTGGAAATATGTCGCCGTTCCTTTACTGTTGCTGGGTGTAAATCCTGGAACTCCCTCCCTAACAACACTGTGGGTGTACCCGCATGAGATGGACTGCAGCAGTTCAAAAAGGAAGCTCACCATCACTTTCTCAAGGGCAATTAGGGATGGGCAACAAATGCTGGCCTTGCCAGTGCCACCCACATCCCATGAAACAAATAAAAAAAAGGATAGTTCATTTATAATACAGTAATGAAAACATGGACATTTGATTATACGTATTGTCATCGTTAATTTTGTGAAGGATTTTGGAGGATATTTTCTGGCTGTGGATTGAAGGACACAAAAGCTAGTGCTTTTGAGACAAGATTCCACATAACATGCTCTGCCATATTAGCCAGTGCAACAATGCAAAACATTTCGCTGTGGCATCAGAGAGCTAACATAGACAATGCTGTAATACCCCAGCGATGGCAGTATTATAAAAGTAGACAATAGGGAGCAGGATATACCAACAAAGAGCTACCACATTCCAGCTTTAGAAGAAAAGTACATGAGACAATTGAATGCTGCACTGGACAATCAGACAATGCTCAACAAAATTTGCATGATATTAAAAGAGCAGCTAAACAAAAAGCATCAGTCACCAACTAACTCTAAAGTGGATTACAGAACTAAATATTTTCACAATGATAGAGGACGCCTTTTCCACTGCACAACTGCATGGTGTGGGAGCTGGAGATGGGACTTATCTCCAAAGGCTCTGGCATTTTGATATCAAGTCTTATATATTCACTAGATAATTAATGAAGTGTGTGATGTTTGAAAATAAGTGCACTCTTTCCAGTGTGACTGTAATCTCAATGAATAACAGAGCACAAATAAGTATATGTTCTCCTTTAATATAAGGAACTCAAAAGCGAACATAAGCCTGGATGACTTTCTAAGCTGGTGTGTGGGATTTATAAACCAAATGGCACAGTGGGTAACATCGGGGGTTGTGGGGAGGGTGTTGGGGCAATGGAACATGGGCAAAATCTTTCTCCAGTGATAACTGGGTGTGCCCTTGTCTTCAATGTCTTCTTTCTCATCATCATCCTCATTGTCATCTTCATAGTCCACCAGAAAGAACTATCTTCCCTCCTTTTCCTCATCATCATCCTCTGCCCCCATTGCTTTGCTAGATCTGAAGTAAGAAGGGAGTATGTCTAGAAAGGGTATCAGACCCCCTTTGGGATTATATAGAATTATACACAAATTACAACACTGGTTGTTTGGTTCACCTGGACCATGTTACTAATTAATCTCCACACAAGAAATAGTCCTAAGCCTATGCTCTTTCTGTGTTCTGATATCCCTTTACTCCCCCTTCCGATCAAAAATCTAATATATTTTTACATATAACTAACTCTGTAATGCCACAAAACTCTCTGTTTTCCTGCTCTCTGTCCTAAATCTATCACATTTAATTACACACCTATGCCCCCTTAGTATCGATCCCTCCATCACTGGAAACTGTCTGTTTCTATCTACCCTGTCACATCTATACATAATTTTAAACACCTCAATCAAATCAGTCCATAATTTTCTCTGTTCTAATAAAAACAATCCCAATCTTTCTTTTGATTTGCATTTCCTTATGCAAGGCATTATCTTGGTGATTAAACAGAGCGCCCTGTTTATAGCTTCAACATTTTATGATGGCAAAAGAGCCAGAGGCGGGTTGTTGTGATCTAGAATGTACTCCCTGAAAGGGTGGTGGAAGCAGATTCAATAGTAAGATTGAAAGGGGAATTGGATAAACACATGAAGGGTAAAAATTTACAAGGTTATAGAGAAAAGCCAGGGGAGTGGGACTAATTGGATAACTCTACCAAAGACCCAGCATGGGCATGATGGTCCAAACGGTTTTAGAGGCACTACAGATGCGTACCTCCATTTCCTGGGGGCAGGATGGCCCGCTGGCCACCTCCTGTATGGGCCATGTGACGATGCTGGAGGATATGGGCCCACGCAGGGGTGTCCACTACGTGCCCTGGAAGATGTTGATTTGGCCCTATCCTGATGCCACACAGCCTAACTGACTAATATAATGCCAGGATCCCGAATTTGAATAAAAAATGTGTAGGCAGCATCTGCATTGTTTACTCATGTAAAAAGTGTGAAGCTGCATGATGGGCCCTGAGTAGCAGTATTTAAAGGACCAGGCATCTGATTGCAGATAGGATAATTTTTTGGAACCTTTTCTACTGCAGAGCATCTGAAAGTGCTCTGAAGTATTTTTGGAGGTGTTTTGGTGAATTCCTGTATTTGCCAGGGAATTTTGCCTCATCCTAACAGGGATGGCAGAGGAGGAGGTGACCTCTCCACACAAAGGCTGCAACAGGTATGGGGGTAGCAATGGCAGCACCTCTGGGTCTGCAGAACAACAGGGAGATGGAGCAGAGGCTGCAGAGAGGGCAAGCTCCACATCATCCCCTCTGTCAAGTCGGAGCCAGACTCCTTCATGCTCCGTGACAGTGACAGGAGACTGTCTGGTAGGCCAGCTAATGCACCCAGCACCTCAGTGTGCATGTTCATTCAGTGCTTTCCTGTATGCTGTCCCATCAAAATCCTCAACCGAGTCCTCTGCAGCAGATCTTGTCAGTGGCCTCGCCCTCCTGTGAGCTGTCAAATGAACCATCCTTTACCCTTGGCATGGTCGTAACTCACTCGTGCTTGGTGACTCACCACATGCTGATTCCAGCTCTCAACTAGCCTCCAAGGTATGGGCAGTGTCAGTATTGAGCCGGTGGCTGCAAGACGGGGCCTCTTTATTACTAAAATAAAAGCAAAATACTGCGGATGCTGGAAATCTGAAACAAAAACAAGAAATGCTGGAATCACTCAGCAGGTCTGGGTTCCGAAGAAGGGTCACTGACCCGAAACGTTAACTCTGCTTCTCTTTCCACAGATGCTGCCAGACCTGCTGAGTGATTCCAGCATTTCTTGTTTTTGCCTCTTTATTACTCCCTTGCTGGAGCTCTCTCTCTCCTCCCGGGTCTCCTGCGGCTGGGCAGGTGGCATTTCTTGGGTATCTGAAAGCAGGAACTCAGAAGGGGAAGGCTGGAGTGTGAGAAAGGGCTGCAATGGAAAACAAAAGGTCCATGGTCACACCATCTGCAGCTTGCTCATCATGCCAGATAGTAGGATGAGGGTGTGTTGGGAGTTGAGAAGCAGCATAAAGCAGGAACATACCGTCATTCTCAAAGTTGACAGCGATGTTGGATGCCACAGGGCCCATCGCAGCTGGCACCATGATGCCGAGAACCATCTCCTCTATAGGGACCAGGAGAGGAAGGTGTCCTTTGCCCTGCCAGTTCTGCTCTGCTTCCTTCTATTGTGTGTCACCTTGCACTGCAAGGAAGAGGGAAGAAGGTTAGTGATTATGGAGCACTGTGTTTGAGTGATGTGCCTGCCATAGCTGAATTGCTGGAGATATGTGGAGGCAGTGAGGCATCGGTGTGAAGCTTGCATCATTGGTAGGTGTGTGAGGGTGAGGTAGAATATCTGGATTTTAGGCAACGCACCAAGGCTCCTTAGACAGCGCCTTCCAAACCCATGACCTCTACCATCTAGAAGGACAAGGGCAGCAGATGCACGGGAACACCACCACCTTCAAGTTCCCCTCCAAGCCACACACCATCCTGACTTGGAACTATATCGCCGTTCCTTCACTGTCACGGGGTCAAAGTCCTGGAATTGCTTTCCTAACAGCACTGTGGGTGTACCTACCCCACATGGACTGCTGCGGTTCAAGAAGGCAGCTCACCACTACCATCTCAAGGGCAATTGAGGATGGGCAATAAATGCTGGCCTATCCAGCGATGCCACATCCCATGAATGAATAAAAAAAATGAGCCCTGAGTGCCATGGAGTGCTGATGGATGAGCAATGGGGGTGTGGTGCATTGAGCAGCTTGAGAGGTTGGTGGTGTGGTGGGTAGGAGATGTCAGATGAAGATACATTCACTGACGTTGGCGGCACAGTGGCGCAGTGGTTAGCACCGCAGCCTCACAGCTCCAGGGACCCGGGTTCGATTCCGGGTACTGCCTGTGTGGAGTTTGCAAGTTCTCCCTGTGTCTGCGTGGGTTTTCTCCGGGTGCTCCGGTTTCCTCCCACAAGCCAAAAGACTTGCAGGTTGATAGGTAAATTGGCCATTATAAATTGTCACTAGTATAGGTAGGTGGTAGGGAAATATAGGGACAGGTGGGGATGTTTGGTAGGAATATGGGATTAGTGTAGGATTAGTATAAATGGGTGGTTGATGTTCGGCACAGACTCGGTGGGCCGAAGGGCCTGTTTCAGTGCTGTATCTCTAATCTAATCTAATCTGCATGAGGTTGTTAGACTTCTTGTGGTACTGCTGCCAGATCTTCAGGTCCGGACTTTGGAATTTGACCTTCCCCACCACCTGCTCCCAACCCCTTCTGAGGGTAGACTTTGAGGGTCTCCTGGCTCCCTGCAGGTCCATGGCGTTTCCCCTTCTGCCCAATGACTTCAACGCTGCATCCATCACTATGGATCCCTTTGTCGGCCTAGTGTTCACTTTACAAGAAATTCCATTGCAACAATCCTTTTCGGCAGCTTCCCATGAACATGTAGCCTGCCCTTAAGATGAACAGGCTGGTTATTGCACATAGTCTGCAAATAAGGCTGCCGGTGCCTCCTGCTGTGTGCAGAGCTTCTCAGCAGCAGTAAGGAGCAGAAAGCAGCTCTGCAGGTGCACCAGCTAGCATCACAATCATGCAGATGAGATGGGTACACCAGGTTTGCGGGTTGCCCACTTTGATGTGCATGGGCATGGGAAGGTTGCGAATCGCGACTCCCCTGCCCCCACCGCCCCCACCCCCCCTGCCCCCCACCAAAATAGAGCTATCCAATTTCTAGCCCTCTGTATCTATCATGTCACATTCCTTTATTATTTTAAATATCTTGGTTAGATCAATTCTCAACCTTCTAAACTCAAGGGAATAGAAACCAAGTTTATACAACTGGGCTCCATAATTTAACCCTTTGTGTCCTGGCATCATTCTGGTGATTGTGTGCTCCAACCTTTCCAATGCCAATATATCTTTCCCGAGATCTGTTACCCAAAACTGATCACTGTACTCCAGATAGGGGCTGACCAAGTCTTTGTACAACTGAAGCATCACTTTATCACATTGGTATTCCAACCTCCTGTAGATAAAGGCCAACATCGATTAGCCTTTTTGGTTGCTCTCTGTACCTGTACACTAGCTTTTAATGATTTCAGTGTACAGACACCCAAATCCCTTTGCTCCTTCCACAGCTCCTAGTTTCTCACCATTAAGAAAATATAACTATTTGCCTTTCTTGGATCCCTCTCACAAACCAAGAACATATTAAAATATTTCTTAATCCCAGGAGTTGGACAAAATTGCCGTATTCACTTTGAAATTGGCAGATTAATCATAATTTCATCTCATAGAGTGGCCAATGGCAATTTATAAAAATACTTAGTGTTTCTTTGCATTTCTAATCACCTTACAGGGTCCAGTCTGCATTTATGGTTTCACGATTCAGTGCAGTAGCGTGCAAGTTGCTCTATGAATTAATGGACAGTAAGTCATGGGCTATTGGTATGCAACTTCCTGATGTGCTCTCCTGATAGGCATGTTTCTATGCTGAGACCACCGAAGCAAAATAATTACCTCAATCGTAATCATCTTCTTGGGTCTTTTAAGTTGGTAGAGCATATCAAAGGGCTGATTTTCCTAGTCTTCCTGTGCCACAGTGCTGGACTGCAATCAATGCAGTCGGGTTGCCAACTCTGGTTGGGCATATTCCTAGAAGTTTCATCGCATGAATTCCTACCTCCAACCATCCGCCCATCGTCCCCCTCCCCCATCCCAAAACTGTCCTGTCATTGGTCACTGACATGTCCATCCGACACCAGTTGGAAAGTCAACAAATTCTACATTACCCAATTGGATGACTCTAGACTGTTGGCCAATGTTTCCCCATTGCCAATATTTTTATAACTAAAAAAACAAAAGTGTTCAAAGAAATGGAAAAACAAACACGCAATTGTTGTAATGCCCCTATGATTTTTCTCCTGGGTTGCTTGCAACAATGTCCTGGAAATTAACTTTTAACTCCTGGAACCTCCAGGGCAATCCTTGAGAGTTGGCAACTCTAATTGTATTGCCCCTGTGCCAACTGAGTTGCACCCGATTTTGGTGTCTAGAATGCTGTGAACTTGCTTGAGGTTGGGGTGGTTGGCGGTTCTCTTGACCTACCAATGTTATTTTTTAGCTGATTGGTGGAAACTGTTTTTATGCTGTTGAAGTTATGGTGGCTGATCTGTAGAACATCTGGTGTTAATGCTTATGCTGCTACCTGCTCTAGAGAATTCCAGGCTGTCTGACTGTTATTATAGAGAAGATTCCAACTAACACCTTACAACATTGACGCAAACCTTTATATTACAGTAATAAAAGTAATGAAACTACCTTCAGTCATCACCAAGTGCTCATGACACTAAAGATTGACACAACTGCGTAGTTGAAATGACGGACCATCTTCTTGATTGTGGCATTGGACACTTAATTAAATAACTTGTCAGCAGACTGTGGATATTGATGCTACTAGTGCAAATTCTGCCTGCATCTCACAACAGCTTTTAATTGCTACCCTTGAGCATGCTTTCTTTCTTTCATTCAGCCTCAAGCACTTGAGGTTGATCCTTATAATTTTTACTATGTTCTTGTAAAATTATGCAAGACTTGCATTTATATAGCCTTTCATGACCACAGGATGTCCCAAAGCTCTTTACAGCCAATGAAATACTTTTGAAGTGCAGTCACTGTTATAAAGTAAGAAATGTAGCAGCCAATTTTCGCACAACAAGCTCCCACAAATAGCAATGTGATAATAACCAGGTTATCTGTTTTTATGATGTTGATTGAGAGGTAAATATTGGCCAGGACACCAGGGATAACTCCCCTGCTCTTCTTTGAAATAGTGCCATAGGATCTTTTATGTCCACCTGAGAGGGCAGATGGGATCTTGGTTTAAGGTCTCATCCAAAAGACAGAACTTCTAACAGTGCCACACCCCTCAGGACTGCACTGGAGTGTCAGCCCAGACTTTTGTGCTTAGCTGGAGTGGAATTTGAACCCACAACCTTCTGACTCAGGGACAAGAGCTCGACCAACTGAGCCATTGCTGACCCACAAGTGGTATTATTATGCTATCTAGTGTTCTTCAATGTCTTGAATTGTGTAAAACAAAAACTGGACATGCTGGAAATGGTGTAACGGCCATTTGTAACCATCTCAGGGCTTTTATCGATCTCCTCCTGAACAGCCACCACAGGAATTCAAGGCAAATGTCTAAAATGACCTTAATGGGACATAGAACCACCCTTATGGTAGTGTGATGATTATGTTACTGGGCTAGTACGCCAGACCTATGAACTAATGATCTACAAAACAAGTGTTCAAATCCCCATCTCATTGCCCATGGCAGTTTAGGAATCTGAATTCAGTTTTTCAATTAAAAAAAGGCTGATACTATTATCAATATAAAGGGGGCAGGAAGCTATCAAAAAGCCCCAGTGGCTCATCAATATCTTTCAGGCAAGGAAGCCTCCTGTGCTTACCTGCTCTCACCGATACGCGACTCCAGTCCCACACCAACAAAGTTGACTCTTAACTGCCCTCTGAAGTGGCTGAGAAAGACACTCAGTTATAACATCAACTTCTTAGCCTTGCTAGTGATGCCCACATCTGGAGAATGAGTTAAAAAGTAAAGCAGGAAACTATTAGAAGGTTATGTAAAAGGTTATCTGTCAGGCAATTAAAAGATAACAAAAGAACATGCAAATAGCTACGGCAAGTAAAATATGGATAGGACGTAGAAAAAAGGGAAAACTGGGAAAAACTTGGATACAAGAAGTCTGAAATGAAAATATCAAATGCAGCAAGCATGCCAGACCCAAATACATTTTTTGTTTTCTCGTTTCATATACAAAATATAGCGGATTGTTGGGGTTCTTCCAAAGTTTCAGATCTAATGAAGGAATGCAGCACTACCCTCACTGCCTGGTGGCTGTTCACAAGAGCTTCCACTCACTGGTGATTAGGTGCTGAAATTACCTTTCACCATCACTTAGCATTTTCTACAAACAGCAGATGATTTGAACACTATGCAGTATGCTTTCCCATCGATGTCCCCAAATGTAGCAATTTAAAATGAAAATAGAAACTGCCCATTTTCTTTGATAAATTATTTCCACAATTTCTAATCTTAGTTCTGCTTGTACCTATTCTCCAATGCCAGGCGAGCAAATTGAAAGAATGTTTCTATTCTTCTGCAATGGGTCATTTCAGCTAGCTGCTGGGAGTCATGGGAACTGCTTTGACAGATCGTCCAAATTTGATTTTCCCTGCCCACCCAGCAATAGTCCAAATCAAGAACTAATTAGGGTTAGGGATGCATAACCGCTTATCATAGAATCATAGAAAGTTTAAGGCACAGAAAGAGGCCACTTGCCCATCGTGGCCGAAAAACGATCCACCTATTCTAATCCCACCTTCCAGCATTTGGTCTGTATCCCTGCAGATTACGGCACTTGAGGTGCGTATCCAGACTTCTTTTGAATGAGTTGAATGTTTCTGCCTCAACTGCTCTTTCAAGCAATGAGTTCCAGACCCCCACCACCCTCTGGGTGAAAAAGTCTTTCCTCATCTCCCTTCTAATATTTCTACCAATCACTTTAAATGTTTGCCCCCTTGTCAATGACCTCTCTGCTAAGGTGAACAGACCCTTCACCTCCACTCTATCTAAGCCCCTCAAAAGTTTGTACATTTCAATCAGATCTCCCCTCAGCCGTCTCTGTTCTAAGGAGAACAACCCCAGCCTATCCAATCTTTCCTCATAGCTGCACTTTTCCAGTCCTGGCAGCATCCTTGTAAATCTCCTCTGTACCCTCTCTAGTACAATTACATCCTTTCTGTAATGAGGTGACCAGAACTGCACACAGTACTCGTTGTGGCCTAACTAATGAGTTATACAGTTCCAGCATAACCTCCCTGCTCCTATATCCAATATCCCGGCTAATAAAGGAAAGCATTCCATATGCCTTCTTGACCACCTTATCGACCTGTCCTGCTACCTTCAGAGATCTGTGGACATTTACTCCAAGGTCCCTCACTTCCTCTACATTTCTCAGTCTTCTTTGGCCTCCTTATCTCGAGAGACAATGGGTAAGCGCCTGGAGGTGGTCAGTGGGTCAGTGGTGTGTGGAGCAGCGCCTGGAGTGGCTATAAAGGCCAATTCTAGAGTGACAGGCTCTTCCACAGTGGCAGCAGAAAAATTTGTTTGTTGGGGCTGTTTCACAGTTGGCTCTCCCCTTGCGCTTCTGACTTTTTTCCTGCCAACTGCTAAGTCTCTTCGACTCGCAACACTTTAGCCCCGCCTTTATGGCTGCCCACCAGCTCTGGCAAACGCTGGCAACTGACTCCCACGACTTGTGATCAATGTCACAGGACTTCATGTCGCGTTTGCAGATGTCTTTAAAGTGGAGACATGGGCGGCCAGTGGGTCTGATACCAGTGGCGAGCTCGCTGTACAATGTGTCTTTGGGGATCCTGCCATCTTCCATGCGGCTCACATGGCCAAGCCATCTCAAGCGCCGCTGACTCAGTAGTGTGTATAAGCTGGGGATGTTGGCCGCCTCGAGGACTTTAGTGTTGGAGATATGGTCCTGCCACCTGATGCCAAGGATCCTCCGGAGGCAGCGAAGATGGAATGAATTGAGACGTCGCTCTTGGCTGACATACGTTGTCCAGGCCTCGCTGCCATAGAGCAAGGTACTGAGGACACAGGCTTGATACACTCAGACTTTTGTGTTCCGTGTCAGTGCGCCATTTTCCCACACTCTCCTGGCCAGTCTGGACATAGCAGTGGAAGCCTTTCCCATGCGCTTGTTGATTTCTGCATCTAGAGACAGGTTACTGGTGATAGTTGAGCCTAGGTAGGTGAACTCTTGAGCCACTTCCAGAGTGTGGTCACCAATATTGATGGATGGAGCATTTCTGACGTCCTGTCCCATGATGTTCATTTTCTTGAGGCTGATGGTTAGGCCAAATTCGTTGCAGGCAGCCGCAAACCTGTCGATGAGACCCTGCAGACACTGTTCAATGTGAGATATTAAAGCAGCATCGTCAGCAAAGAGGAGTTCCCTGATGAGGACTTTCTGTACTTTGGACTTCGCTCTTAGACGGGCAAGGTTGAAAAACCTGCCCCCTGATCTTGTGTGGAGGAAAATTCCTTCTTCTGAAGACTTGAACGCATGTGAGAGCAGCAACAGCAGCATTTCTCAGTATTTTCCTATTAATCGTGTATTCCTTTGCCTTGTTTGATCTCCCCAAATGCATCAAGTCACCCTTCTCCGGGTTGAATTCCATTTGACACTTTTCTGCCCATCTGACCAGACCATTAATATCTTCCTGCAGCCTACAGCTACGCTCCTTGCTATCGACCACATGGCCAATTTTTGTGTCATCTGCAAACTTCTTGAGCATGCCCCTTACATTTACATCCAAATCATTAATATATACCACAAAAAGCAGAGGGCCCAGTACTGAGCCTTCTGTAACGCCACTGGAAACAGCCCTCCAATTGCTAAAGTAGTCGTCAACAATTACCCTTTGTTTCCTGCCACTGAGCAAATTTGTATCCACCTTGCTGCATTTCCCTGGATCCCCTGGGCTTTTATTTTTTTAACCTGTCTGCTATGTGGGACCTTGTCAAAAGCCTTGCTAGAATTCATGTAGATAACATCAACTGCACTACCCTCATCTATCTTCCTTGTTACTGCTTCAAAAAATTCGATCAAGTTGGTCAAACAAGATCTTCCCTAAACAAATCCATGCTGATTATCATTGGTTAACCTGTGTCTTTCTAAGTGACAGTTTATCCTGTCTCTCAGAATAGATTCCAATAATTTGCCCACTACTGAGGTTAGACTGACTGGCCAGTAATTATTCGGTCTCTCCCTCACTTCCTTTTTAAACAGAGATACAACTTTAGCAGTTCTCCAATCCTCTGGCACCACACCTGCATCCAGTGAGGACTGGAAATGATGGTCAGACCTTCTGCTATTTCCTCTCTTGCTTCTTCTAACAGCCCAGAGTGCATTTCATCTGGCCCTGGTGAATTATCAACTTTCAAGGATGCTAATCCCATTAATACTTCCTCTCTCCTTATATTTATCACATCCAATACTTCACACTCCTCCCCCTTAACTACAATATCTGCATCGTCACCCTTCTTTTGAAGACAGACGCAAAGTATTCATTAAGAACCATACCAACATCTTCTGCCCCTACACATAGGTTACCTTTTTAGTCTTTTATGGGCCCTACTCTCACCCTAATTATCCTCTTACTCTTAATGTATTGATAAAACATCTTTGGGTTCACCTTGAGTTTGCTTATACTCCCACTCCTTGTTCCTGCATGCCAGCGCTCATCCAACAGGGAAGGGGCATTTTCACTATTAGCACTACTGAACTTTGTCTTTCTACTGCAAAAAATTTTGCATACATATTTTTTAGAATTGTCTGTTATCATTATGATCTGGCACAGAATAAATATTACTTTTAAATTGGTAGGAAAAATATGAAATATTTAGAACATCACTTTGACACACTTTACAATTTTGCTAGGAAGCAGTAAGTACGTAAATAAATCAATCCGCATCTTCTTCTTCTTCTTTGGCCTCCTTGTCTCAAGAGACAATGGGTAAGCACCTGAAGGTGGTCAGTGGTTTGTGAAGCAGCGCCTGGAGTGGTTATAAAGGCCAATTCTAGAGTAACAGACTCTTGCACAGGTGCTGCAGATAAAATTGGTTGTCGGGGCTGTTACACAGTTGGCTCTCCCCTTGCGTTTCTGTCTTTTTTCCTGCCAACAGCTAAGTCTCTTTGACTCGCCACTCTTTAGCCTTGCCTTTATGGCTGACCGCCAGCTCTGGTGATCACTGGCAACTGACTCCCACGACTTGTGATCAATGTCACAGGACTTCATGTCACATTTGCAGACGTCTTTAAAGCAGAGACGGACAGCCGGTGGGTCTGATACCAGTGACGAGCTCGCTGTACAATGTGTCCTTGGGGACCCTGCCATCTTCCATGCGGCTCACATGGCCAAGCCATCTCAGGCGCCGCTGGGGATGTTGGCCGCCTCGAGGACTTCTGCATTGGAGATACGGTCCTGCCACCTGATGCCAAGGACTTTCCAGAGACAGCGAAGATGGAATGAATTGAGATAAATAAATAAATCTGCATGGATCTAGATTAATTGGTAGGGATTAGGGTGCTGAACACAGACTGTCAACCACTGAATTTAGGCTTGCAATCCCTCGTGATACCCAGCACCGGTGAACCTACTGGCTGGCACCCATTGTTTCTCTTTTACAATTGATCTAACTTTTCAAAACCTTGCCAAATGTCAAAACCCCATGAGAAGATTGGTAAACATATTGGAATATGCACCAGAGCTCATATGAATGACAAATGACCAGACTACTTCATCACAGAATAAATCCACATAATTAGCATCTTCATCAATCATTCTGTGCCTTGCTTTGCTGCCAGGCAGAGAGCAAACATCATTCACTAACTGCATTCGGGTTTTCCGTTTCATGTAACTATCTGTATAACTACATATAACTTATCCATGAATCAATCTACCTTTTAATTATCAGATTTCACTGGCTAATGTTTTTAAATGAACAATAACTATTTGACACAAATAGGGAAGTGCGCTCTTAAATTAACAGACATCCTACTGATTGGTGAATTTAATTATCAGTATATGCAGGCTAGGTTTCTGTGTCTTAACAGGAGATTAACTTGTTGTGAACATAATATCATGCAGTACTATTATTTTGATTTCTTATTGCTCTACTAGAAAATCTGGAGGGCAGCAGTCCTCTTTGCTGATGCTGCCTTCAGAGGTGGTGGGGTGGGGGGTGCAAGGCTCACTTACAAATGGTAATCAATCTCTCTTAAATCAAATACCATTTGAAAATAACATTATAGGGCCAAATGTGTGATTGTGTACAGTTAGTATGCCTGTCCCTTGCAGCCATACCAAAAGCATAACTGGTATCATTTCTGGGGAGCTTGGAATCCTGCCAGAAATGTCACCAAAAGCAACTTTGAGAAGGTGAAGAAGAACCTGCAGCCCCCTCCGTCAAAAGTTTACAAAGGAGCCAGAAAGGCGCAGGAAACCTGATGAAATTCAGCCCATCATCTCCCAGAGTACCTGATTTCCACCCCAAACAAGAATGCTTGGCTATTTTCCAGCAATGGCCTATATTGGTGGTTTGAGAATGCTTCGTTATGATACCAGGTAGGAAGTTGAGAAAAATGAATGAAACAAAATTGCTAGCACATTTTCTAGCCTGACTGAGCTCACGTACACTTGAAATTTACATACAACAACCAAAAAAGATGTTGGACTTCAAAACAAAGAAAGAAGGAAGGCAGATGTGAAAGCTGGCAGCAGCCCAATTGATGAGATGGGTTTCACAGAAGCTGTTGATGCAGTTATGTGCACATCTCCCTTGTGATTGATTAATTGATAGATATATCTGGGATGAAGGCCAATGAAATCCCACTGGAAGAATTACTGTGCACAATGATAATGCGAAATTGCTATTTGATACAGATTTATGATTCATGCGCTCATGAAGCAGCAGTATCCATGTGCTAAGTGTCTATTTGTATTCTTATTGTGAGCAAGGAGCAGTATCAAGTATTTCAACTGTAATTTAGGTATGTGACCAGAGTGGTTTATAAAATCATGGATGTGACATCTGACACAATCTCTACCCTTTTGCTTATCTGTGGTAAGGTGTGCAGCTCTGACGAACTGTAACAAAGAAGGAAATAGAGTACATTGTCAAGCAGTAAGGCTGCAAAGACAAGAAAGACATTCTGCATTGTGCCATCAGTGTTTTTAATGCCTTTCAATAAACCTCTCGTGTTTCCTCTGTCATGCCAACTTGCTTTGTTGAATGATAATTTTCTTAAATCCAATGACTGGAGATCTGAATTTATATTTTTTGAAGAAATTTTAAAAAGAACTGATAAAAGATGACTCTGCTAGCAGCTAAAGATGGCCACCTAATTTGCAACACTATCCTACATTGCAAGGTCTGTGAGGAGGGAGATGAAATGTCTGCTCATCCCAGAAAGAACCAAGCCCTAAGAGCTTTAAGGGAACTGCTTGTTATTTTTCTTTTAGCAAGAGGAAACACTGCTAACTACTATGCTTGAATCACTGAGTGACTGTCATGTGACAAGTCCCTCCCCATCTGTGGTTTTAAGCTTGTGTTTCTCTGCAGCAGTAAGAAGAAGCATCTGGACTCTGACCCATGTAGACCCAAGTGGGGGTCCCTCTCTCTCTCTCTCTGTCCATTCCAGCTTGCAAGCTTCAAATCCTGCCTGTTTACTGACCACTCCAGCTACAATCAGAAACCCAGCTGGAGGAAATTATCCATATTGCTGTCTCCAAGAGACCCACTAAACCAGTCATCTACCTCTTCAAGCTAAAACCCTCAGGAACACAAAATTCAGCGAGAAGGCAGCTGAATCACCAAACCACACAGACTGTATACCCCTTTTTACTATGGACTCCAACTCAGCCAAACTACCTTTTCCCACTCTTTAACCTATTTGTGTGTCTATAAACCTCTAGGGCTGAATTTTATTTCCCCACCGCCGCTGCTAGAGGCGGGTGAAATAAATGGCAGCCCGCAGGCACGGGCATTGCACTGCCACACCGCCGCAACCTAGAATGCGGCGGCTCATTTAAATATCCAAGGCACTCCGCCCCCTGCAATCACGTGGCGGGGCAGGCTCTGCGACGCTGTGAATGGCATCAGCCGCCTCTGCAGAGGTGCTGGTGCCATTTTTAAAGGGCTGCCAGACCTGCACAGTTGAACCTCACCCCCACTATACTGTAAATAAATTTCTGATCTGTACCCCCCCAATACCAATACAATGAAAATAAATGGCCGCTCCATTCCCCTCCCAAAACACTTACATTGAAGGTTTGACCTCTTCCTGCTCCCCCCACTCCCCACCACTGCACAAAGTGCGGAGATCACCCCTTCTCCCCCTACACTAGAAATGCAGAGTTGACCTCCCCCACTTCACTCACAATCCTAAATTCCCCCCTTCCCCACCTTGATGGCGCAACTTTCCCTGGACGGGAAAGTGAAGATGCGTGAGTGCCAGCCGTCGCACAGAAGATCCCGAACAGTTGGTAAGATCACGGTGAATGGTATTTAAATTTATTCATTTCCTTTATTTAAATATTTAAAGTTGGGCCCCATCGTCAATAGCAGGGCCACCACGGAGCCTTGCTGCCGCCAGGAGATCGGGCCTGGCAATCCCGGCATCAGGCTCCATGGTGGGCCATTACTGCTGCAATCTTCTGGCCCTCCCCTGCCACAGAGCCCGATGTTGGGAGTTCAACAAAATCCCAGCCCTAGTGTGTGTGTGTGAGTGAAAGTTGGCGTGAAGTTTATTATTTTCATTAGTTCGGTTTAGGTACAATAAAGTTAACCTTTTTCTTTGTTAAACTCAAGAAAACCTGTCCAATTGGTTCTTGTTATGGTCATAGCAAGTCAGTAATCAAACACCTACTGAATTTGCCAGTCCATCCAATTTAAAAAAGAATTAAACCTGTTGTGGTCAAGCAAGGAGAGGGAAAAGAGGGAAGCCCTTCGACCCCTCCTCACTTGATTGCAACACCTCATTTCTTAGTCTTTCTGAACCCTTTGAGAAATGTAGCTTTCATCTAGATTACTCTCTTTATTAAGATTTTACAGTCCTTCCATTCTATAATAGATATTTGATAAGAAATAAAGAATATCTGCAAGATCTTTAGTTTTATATTGTTTCAGAATGATTTGGATAGGCAGTGTAGTTGTTAGTGTAGCATAAGCATTCCCAAATGCCAGATTTACTTGTTAGTCACAGATAGGTATAAGTAGTCTTTAAAGTGGTTTTGTACTTGGTAATTTATTTCATTGCCACATGAATGTATAGGATTATTATGGTCTATCTGTCCAATCTTCCTTGAGCTTGTCAATATTACTGAATATTATGGTTTATATATATTAACTATATGAACAGTGATCATAGGCTTTTAAAAAATATACCTAAGATAATTTAACACCCAGAAACTGAACTGCAGTGAATTTGTGGAGGTTATGATGAAGTTCATCTCACTATGGTGAAGTATGGTGTGAGCAGTTGCACCAGTAAGGACTGGTGACGATGCAACTAAGGATAAAAGATTTAAAGCTTGTGATAAGTGTCTGAATTCTTAAATATAACAGCAAACTAGATTGTGTATTTGAAACAAGTCCCACTTCAAGAAGCTTCTGATTTTGTGCTCCCAATATCCTTGCTGTAGCCAGTCACTCAAATCACCAGCTCTTTAATCCCATTGAGCTCGCTGATCCTATTAACTTGAACGCTATCAGATCTCATAAGAGACCATATGAAATACGAATAGCCTCAAATAAGTTCAATTAATTGGAAATGTTTCAGCTTTCAGAAACCAAGGGGTCAGTAATTTTTAAGTATAAGGAATGCAAATTTGCAAATTATGTCGACTCATGAAATTGGTCAAATGGATGTATTTTGATTCATTTTAAAAGTTTAGCAGCCTAATTCTGCTCTCTGGAAAGTTCTGGATTTTCCACTGGAATTACACTGACTCCCCAGTAGACATGGTTGAAAAATCTGTATGGAAACTTCTCTGCCCACTCCACCCTCTAATTCTGGGATTTTCTATTGGAAGTGGTGGGAGGTGTAGATGAGCTAAATGGGTGTAAATGGTGGAAATATGCCATCCAGCATATATATCCTGTTATTTGTGCACTAACACCTCTGGGCATGAGGAACCTCGAGGTGTTCCTCACATCAAGGATTGCTATGGCGATGGGGGTATGTAAACTTTAATAGACAGACTGCTTGGGAAGCACACGCATTGCTCCCGTAGCCCACCGGTCATATGGTGACACGGCACAGCCCTTCAAATGGACCAGGCCTCCTGTGGGACAGGTACCCAAACATCACATGGGTGTGGGGGGGCGGAAATTCTCCCCCAGATGGCAAGAAGTGGGACAATTTGGGGAGGTGATCAAATGCGGAGTTTAAAAGGTAAATTTTGAAGAGGCTTTTGAAGGGGAGGAGAGAGGTAATAAGTGGAGACAAGAGGTAGGTGGTGTGGGTAAGCAGAACTAGCAAAGTAGTAATAACTTGTAGAATTTTCATTGCATTTTCAAGTCTAGATGTATTTGATACAGGTTAACACTGGACTTAAAACCAACACCAATCAGAAAATTTGGGCTTTTATTTTTTCATGTGAGGTGGGCCTGTTTTCAGTCTACTAAAACTTTAAACTAGCTGTAAGGAATGAAAATGTATGTATTTAAAAATGAGATGCAAAAGGATAGCAAAAGGGATGGGGAACATAATCTGAACTGTGTGCTCATTCATCTTGCAGAGTGAATGAAAATATCAATGCAAAGGGGACCTGACAGTTATTTAATTTTCAGTTCTACATTTGGGTATAGATATGATATAAAACCCCTTACTGACCACAGCATGCAGCCCAATTTAAATGACAGTTGATAAAACCAAGATCATAAATAAGCAGATATGGGCTTATTCAAGCACATCCTGCAGTGATTTTGAAAAGCATTAAATCATAGCAATCCAGGCAACAATAATCGAGTATGGTTTTATACTTTTCATTCTATTAAGAATCCAATAAATGTATTTTTCTTTTCTGGTCATTTATTTGATTGTCTCTTTTTATCCCTGGTGAAAAAGTGAGGCTGAATCCCATTTTCCATTCATCTGCTAATAATGCTGTATAGCTAACCATTGGGAAGTGGCTACAGGTCTCCTGATTTTAACCTTCCCCCCATCACCCTTTTCCTCCATGGGGAAAATCCTAGTCCCAACCTGACATGATGGCATGGTTAAAATGGGAAACTCATTGTGTGCGGATTCACAGGCACGATTGGCCAATTGATATCTGGGTATACTAGCAAGCATCGGGTCATTGTGGTGAGTGTCTAGCTCACTCCAGCTCACCAACTCGAGGTCCAGGCCATGTTAACTCCCAAGGCCTCATTTAAATATACCAGGCCCAACTCCCATCTGAACCCAGCCTTCCTGGTGTCACGGTTGGGAAAGCCACACAGCAGCCTGGAAAAACTCTAGCCAGGAAGGGGCCGAGGCATCAATGACATAGGCAAGACCAGGTTTGCAATCCTGCAATTCACTCTGTCACATTACCGCCCAGCTGTGTGTTATATGATCATTGTGAAATCGTGTATCCTTTGACTCACTGTAAGCAATGCTGTGGGAGACCTTTTAAATGCCATGGAAAATGTGTTAGGTGGACAAAATAATTAACATCTAACATTGCGCTCCAGGTTGGGAGCCTTGCTTGCCGGGATCACATAGCAGAGATTTAGTCATGTGTTCTGCATGATTTTCAGAGCTTCAGAAAAATGATACATTTAAACAGATAGAGATGTAATTATATGTAGTTTCCAAATGTTGCTTTTTTAATATACAGTTGAACAGCTGAGTATGAGGGGGTGAATAAGTGTTTACTACACATAAAATAATGTTTAGGGTGTTTGCTGGAGAATTCTACAGAAGGATATTGAACTGTTAGGTCTATATTGGGAAAAAGGTCTCCCCACAGCTGCAATTAAACTGCATCCACCTGCTGCCTTGACCTTGAGATGAGAAGCACAAGGAGTATGTCCATAATGACACAAACTGAAAAGCATCAATTTGTTTAACTTCTTTCTTCCTGGTTCCTGTCAGCACCAGAAATCAATGGATGAGAACATCACAGAACTGTGATTTATACCATGATGCAGCTGCTCACCATTTTGAGAGATATAGTTTTTTTTTATCTTTGTGTATGTACACTGAATGAAAATTTAACAGGCAGACATGTGGCATTTCCTGTTTATCCAGCCAATGATAGGATTAAAGCTACACTGCCCACATATACATTCACCGCTTTTAAAGGGGTGCCAAGTTCATGAGAACATGTTTGGCAAATCTTTCTTCATAGGTGCACAATAAAATTGGCCACAAGAAAGAAGAAAGACATGCATTTATATAGCACCTTTCACAACGATAGGACGTCCCAAAGCACTTTGCAACCAATGAAGAACTCTTGATGTCAGTATTGTAATGTAGGAAACCTGTCATCCAATTTTTGCGTAAACAGTAATGTGATAATGACCCGATAATCTACTTTTGATGTTGTTCGAGGGATAAATATTGGTCAGGACATGAGGGAGAACACACCACCCTCTTCTTCAAAATAGTGCCAGGGATCTTTTGTATCCACCTGACTGGGCAGGCAGGGTCTCAGTTTAACAGCATCTCTGTCACTGCAGCACACACAACTATACTGGAGTGTCAGTCTAAATATCATCTGCAAGTGTCGAGAGCGGGACTTGCACTCACAACCTTCTGACTCAGCTAACCCATATTGAAACACTATATCATATCACTTATTCTGAACATCAACATGCCAGAAGTGAGGCACAGCTCCTCTAGTTATTCTTTCCCTTCTTGAAACAAAGAAGAGGAAGGCTGGCATATATGTTTAGACGCTTTCATGATGTCAGGACTTCAAAAAACACTTTATAGCCAATGAAGTACTTTTGAACTGTAATTGCTGTTGTAATGTAGGAAACAAGAAAAATTTATACTAACTATATTGTTAGGAACACAGGACTTCAAGCATGATCATTAAACTGTTATATGACAAAAATTGCATTTGAAACATAATGTTTTGGAGATATTTTTGTTGTTCTGTAGGTAATGATGAGATCTGCTTATGCAATACAATTTTTCCTTCATATCCCCCATTGAGCTGTCAGTTCCTGCCAATTATGGACTTAGGAATTAACGACAAATTTGTAAATGTGGTTCTGACACAAAGAAATATAAACTTCTATGAGAACGGAAATTATCTGAAATAGGTTTTGTGAGATGAAAACAACTTAAATATATTTGTGGGGCATTGGAGTTACACCACACAGCTTTTGTCCCTGTAAAGCACCTTCCATGATGCAGTAATGCAAGATAAGCTGTACAATAAGCTGTAGCAGAGTTGGTGCTGGTCTGTCATTTTATGTCGAGCCTGAGACCAACCAGAGAAAGTCATCTGATGTTGCCATATAGCTGTGATAACTGCAAAAGGCAACTTTTTAAACTTCAAAATTAAATTTTAATAACAGGTTGAATGCTGAGTGGTCTTTAATTTCCCAATGTTAGAAAAATGCAGAAAGGTTGTTGCAGATGCCAGAAAACTGTACTGGAACGTATTGCCTAAAAGGATGGAAGATTCAATAATATCGTTCAAAATGGAATTGGATAAATACTTGAAGGGGAAAAATATTGAATTAGGTTGATTCGCAGAGGTTTCAATTTTCCTTTATTATCGAGCAGATCTTTCTTTTTGTCACCTGTGTCAACGAAGAACAGGCTGCCATCTGCCTTTTCAGACACAAGACCACTGACTGTCCACTCTTGCTGCCCCACTCTCCCAGAAACTCCTCCACTTTGGTAACGCCGCTGTGTTTGGCCCAGTTCTTCTATGGGGAATGGGCAAGGGTATGGGATTAATTGGATAGCGATTTCAGACAATGGACGCAGGGACAATTGGGTGATTGATCTCCTTCTGTGATGTATCATTCTATGATACTATGCAAAACACAATAATTTGTTCACATGAATTAATGGCAGGCATGGCCGTTCTGTCACCAGCAGCATACCATGAACTCTGCACCTCTGACTTTTCAATTCATGGGTCCTGAGACTCCCTAGAAGTTACACACCATCCTGACTCGGAGGTCTGTTGTTGCTGGGTCAGTATCTTGGTGTTCCTTAGCTAACAGCACTGTGGGTGTACCTATACCACATGGACTGCAGCGGTTCGAGAAGGAGGCTCAACACCACTTCCTAGAGAGCAATTACCGATGGGCAAATGCAATGCCAACATCTCATGAATGAATAAAAAAAAGGTCAGAGATGGGGTCTCTTCCTACTGATTCAATATGAAGGGAGAATGATGCTCTGATGTTATGGGTCTTCACTTGTCAAGGCCCATAATGCTGGACAGAGAATAGTACAAATGTTGAAAAGAGTAAAAAATCCAAAGTTGATTCGTGATTAGGTGATAGCCCTTTACTTACTGTAACTCTACTTTTTCATTGTCACCCTTTTCAGGTTTCCTGTGTCATTTGTGGAATTTCAGAATTTGTTCACTTTCTTAGATATCACAGTCCATGTTCACCTTAATGCAGACACTATTATCCATTTCATAAACGTTTCTTTGAATTTAATGAATTGTTCCACTACAACAAACAATTGCCTTTTAAGTTTTTTTTGCCTTCATTGTTTGGAGCTGCATCCTGTTGCTATGCCATCAGAATATATTATTACAGTTTTTTGCGCAGTTCCATCAAGCTGAAATGTCATAAGGACTATTTTTGTATTTGAAGTGTCGTATGATTGACATAAAATCGTTTCAACTGATTGCCCTTTTGACCTAGAAAATAATTTAATCCCAATTTGTCTTTGTTTAAATCAGTGCTTGCCATTAAAAGAGAAAGCAACCCTAGTGGTAAGTACAATTGATGTAAAGACTGCTTCTTGAGATCTGTGTTGCTATTTTCTGATAACCATTCTAATTTTGCAAAAAAATTCCAAACAAAGATGTTGTACTGTGAAAGTTTGAACAGCAGTGAAATGAATGTGTTCATGTTGTGGAACATTGGACCTGATAGCTGGCAATGAATTTTTTTTAGTTACTTCTTTTTTTAACAGAGGTATTCCTTTTCATTCTGCTGTATTCAAAATAATGTGGAATAATGTGGGGGGGTGGGGGGTGGGGGGTGATGGTGGCAGAAAATGCCTCCAGGAGAGACCCGCCCCCGGCCTCGAGGCCAGGAAGGCCTGGCCCCAATATTGCTGCCGACGGTGGCGAGGCCTCATGGAACCCCCCCGCACCCCCCCCCACCCCCCACCCCGCACCGTTCGGTGACAAGAGCCAAATTTAAATATATTAATTTATTCTCTCTTTTGGGCCTCCTTATCTCGAGAGACAATGGATACGCGCCTGGAGGTGGTCAGTGGTTTGTGAAGCAGCGCCTGGAGTGGCTATAAAGGCCAATTCTGGAGTGACAGGCTCTTCCACAGGTGCTGCAGAGAAATTTGTTTGTTGGGGCTGTTGCACAGTTGGCTCTCCCCTTGCGCCTCTGTCTTTTTTCCTGCCAACTACTAAGTCTCTTCGACTCGCCACAATTTAGCCCTGTCTTTATGGCTGCCCGCCAGCTCTGGCGAATGCTGGCAACTGACTCCCACGACTTGTGATCAATGTCACACGATTTCATGTCACGTTTGCAGACGTCTTTATAACGGAGACATGGACGGCCGGTGGGTCTGATACCAGTGGCGAGCTCGCTGTACAATGTGTCTTTGGGGATCCTGCCATCTTCCATGCGGCTCACATGGCCAAGCCATCTCAAGCGCCGCTGACTCAGTAGTGTGTATAAGCTGGGGGTGTTGGCCGCTTCAAGGACTTCTGTGTTGGAGATATAGTCCTGCCACCTGATGTTAATTTATTAACATAAATGAATTAAGTACTTACACGCTCCCGCTGTCCATTCCGCGGCAGTTTTGCTGCCGATGGCCGGCACACCCACACCTTCGTTCGGAGATCTGAAGCGGGACAATGGTGGGGAGGAGGGAGCAGGTTAATACTTCAGTGCGGTGGGGGAGGGGCAGCCAGGTCCAACTAATCTGATTGGTGTAGGTGATGGTGGGACGAGGCGACGTTAAAAGTTTATGAACTTTTACAGGGGGGTGGGGGTGTGGGAAGTTCAGGTGCACAAGGTAAGTATTTTGTGGGGGTGGGGGGGGAGGGCAAGGAATGAATTGTATGGTTATTGGGGGGGTGGGAGAGGGGCGAGAAACATTAATTTAATTTATTTAAATACATTTTATTTCAATATCTCTTTAAAAATTTGAACTGCAATGTAAGGCTCGAAGCCCTTAAAAAATGGCATCAGTGCCTGTGCAATAGCAGTCCTGCCTGTTTCATAAATGTTTCCTGCATGCTCATGCATGTGCACTATTTAAATGCAGAAGTTGGCGGGTTCCTGCTGGCTTCCCAACATGCCAACATTTTTTGATGTTTTAACCTCCCACATGCGCTGCCACCCTGTCACCCTGGTGGGTTAAAATTCACCCCAATGTATGAGTTTAACATGATAATGTAGTTATGAACATGTGCTGTGCCATCTGATGATTTTTTAAATCCATCGGTTGGACACCTGAATTAAACTTTAATAAGAAATCAGGAGACAAAGAACTTGAATTAAACTTAAAAAGAAAGCAGGAGACAAAAAACTGATAATAGGATCTCTGCTAGCAGCTAAAATGGCTGCCATGATCTGCATCTTAAATACCTCACATACCAAGGTATCGAAGTGTAGATGAATGTCTGGTTAATCTCCCACCAGAACAATGGCTCTTGAATTTTGAATGAGCTACCTGCATTAACTAGATATTCAAAGCCATCTTGGAACATTAACTGTGGTGGAGATGAACCTCAAAGGGTTAAAAACTAAAGCAATGGGACCCGAGAGGGATTGGAATTCTTAGACTTGAACTAATTAAGATGCAAAAGAGAGAATATACTGGGTCATCATGTGATAGACTCTCCAGCTGTGTGAAAACTTGCAGTTTCTTCTTTCTGCAGCAGGCATGCACCTATTTTTGACCAGTGCAGGACCCGAGTGAGGGTCAGGCTCTCTCTCTCTGCTTCTCTCTCCAGGCAATCATATAAGTGTGAACCTTGTCTGCTGGCTGCAAAACATCAAGGTCTATCATTGCTGCAGACAGAGATCCTGGGGAGAAAACCATCTCCATCACTGTCTCCAAGAAAACCCTGAACCAAGTGGCCACCTCTACCAGCCAGAAACCTCAGGACCACGGGTTCAGCTGGAAGACAATTGAATAACCAGACTCCACAGACTGTATATTCTTTTATTTGTTCTGGACTCTAATCCAACCAATCTATTCTTCTTCACTCTATAACCTATTTGTGTGTGTGTGATTCTTGTGTGTCTGTGTGTGTGTGAAAGTTAGTGTGTAGTTTATTATTTTACTTAGATTGGGCTTTGGTTTTAAGTACAATAAACTAACCTCTTTCTTGTTTAAACTCAAGAAAACCTATCCAATTGGTTCTTTTATAATCATAGCACATAAAAGGTTAAACATTCACTGAATCGGTAAGCATGTCCACTGTTTAAAAAAAAAACCCTGTTGCGGTCAAACAAGGAGAGGGACAAAAGGTGAGCCTTTTGACCCCTCTTCACCTGATTGTAACACCGTTCATGGGAATCTTCTCGACTCAAAGTAAATTCTTGTGTGAAAAAGAGTGGGGTTGCTGTCAATCTGGCAGCAAAGCAGAAAGTGCTGCAGAAATCCAGCAGGTCAGGCAGCATCTGTGGAGAGAAAAGTAGAGTTAACTTGTCCAAGATCACAGACCTGAAAGCTAACTTTGCTTCTCTCTCCACAGATGCTGCCTGACCTGCTGAGTTACTCCAGCACTTTCCACTATGCTGCCAGATTGACAGCAGCCCCACACTTCATCTGTCAGCTAAGTATTTCTTTGACAGCTGTCAGGAAGCAGGTACTGGGGCACTTTAAATAGGGCCCCAACGCCTGCTGCACAACTGTCAAAAGGTCTCTCACTGCACCAAATGTCCTGCCTTTCCCCACGTAATATGGGGAGGGCGGCTCAGCGCAGTGATGCTAATGATCCCCCATGCGAAATATCGTGTGGGCTCTGCAGCAGCCAATAAATGCGGGCACCCCACTGAGTTTAAAGGGCCCTGCCGCTCAGTGCGGCGCCCGAACAAAATTCAGCCCATGGTGAGAAAAGGTTATTTTGTTCCCAAATACAGGTGTAAAAATGCAAATTATCCCCATGCCTAAATCAATAGGTCCAAGGTGCACCTAATATTGCGCTTTGGGCCGCATTATTATTGAACTGAAGATACCTAAAGATTGTCCACCAGCAGCTCACCAGAGAAGAGGTCTCAAAGATTGGGCTGCTGGCTGGTTCCACTGGCAACATCCCTCAAGTAGCTCCTTAAAGGGACTGGGGTGGGGCGGGGGTGGGTGTCGACTGGGGTGGTGGCTGTGGCTGGGAGGGGTGATCCAGGAGGGTTGCAGTGCCTGGGATCAGGGGTGGTAGCAATGGCTAGGGGATGAGGATGGCAATCAGAGAGGGTAAAGGTGGCTGGGATCGGGAGATGTAGTAGCTGTCAGGATCAGGGAGGGGTTGAGGTCATGATTGGCTGGGGAGGGGTGTTGATGCTGCAATTGAAGGGGGGAAAAAGCGATGACTGGCAGTATCTCACGTTTTTAATGTGAGGTTGACAGGAGACTCCTGCTGCTCCTGGCGCAACATTCAAAAAGTATTTTTAACAAGCTTAAGTTTTGGTGGTGGTCAGTGGCCCCTTTAAGGACTGCTGGTTGTCTGCATGTAGACCTGGTTTTCCTGAATGCAACCATTTCCAGTGCTGGCTACCTCAGGGCAGACCAATATTACAAAGGGAACCTCCAACACACATTAGGCTCCTATGCATGCAAAGGGCTGAATGCCTGTTTCAGCTCTAGGCCTTTTTAGCCTTTTTTTTGGAATATGTCAATAATGTAGCCTGTGCACTTCTGGTTTGTAATGTTTCGTGCCCGCCATAGTGGAGTTCTACAAACCTGTTTAGTGGCTGAAATATGGGTGTGGCACCATCGAATTTCTAGGTCATTATTACTTGGCTTAAGACAAAGAGAATCCTGCAGGGCATTGGATTGCAGCACTTTGTTACAAAATGGTATCAAGTGATATGCCAGCTGGGATTCGCCAGATGCAATTCTAAATAAAAAGTGTATTCCGAAAAATGTCTGTCTCACAGATATTTTTATAAAGCTCAGGAAACACCAGGTATTGAATCTTTTAGTGAGTTCGTAATTGACTGCTTAGAGCAAAGAAAAGTTCGATTGCAGAGAAGCAGTCTGAGATAAATTGTCAGCAGAACTTTATTGGAATGCTCCTCAAGTTTAACGATAACTACAAGGGCCAGTCAACTTGTGGAGCTTCCTAAAATTAGTATGCAGGTAGGTGAAACCTGGATGGTGGCAGTCAGGATAGGAAATAGAACTTTGGAACTGCTGAAGACCATTAGGAAAATGAGGACGTTCTACCTGTTAGGGCAACAAGTAAAACGGAGTTCAATTGTACATATTCAGAACTCAGATTTACAGAATGTGACAATCGGAGAGCTAACTACTGGCTGAAAATATTGTCAGACCCCAATACTGATAGTATTGCATCATGTGAGATGGTTGATGGAATTGAACCTAAGGGTCTGTATCATAATTGATAGTATCTAAGTCATTATTCATCATACTGCTATCCACAACAAGAAACAAACTACAGGTTGAGTTCAATTATACAGGTATAGATGAGCAGCATAAGGGATACAGATGGCATCTTTGTATGAGATATATTGGAGCAGATATCAACAAATACACTAGTGAATAAGAGACCTGAGGTCAAAGTAATTTGAAAGAACATTTGGAGGAATTTAATGGGCTTTAGATAAGATCCCACATTGTCAATGGCCGCAGCAAATTAGAAATAAATTGAACTCAACAGGATATAAGATTAAAAGCTTGGTTGCCTGATGTTTTACTGAAGTTAATTTATTTTGGTGAAAAAAGACAGGTGGACACCTGGAGCACATCTGTTAACCACCACTAGTTCCATACATGTAGCACAGTGGAAATTTGCAAGTTGTTTACAGGACATAAATCATTTTCTGGGTATAATATATTGATTGTCTATTAAATTGACACAAAGCTTGCTGTAGTTCTCCTTAGAAAAGGAACAAAAGGCAGAGTGGAGAACATATAAAAGATCAAACAAGAGTTTGTTAACGGCTGCATTTCGAGAATCATGTGCTTCATGTTGGGGCTACATACCAAAGCTGATTTAATTACTTCATTGGTGAACTACTTAGCAACCTTCCCAGTTGTCTGAATTTGAATTAACTTGTCTCATTGGTGTTGGACACTGTTTTATTCTGGTTAATTTTAAAAATAGATTTATGAAGTTACTACAGTTCTTCCTAATTTGGCATTTTGATTAAAAATAATCCATTAAAAAGAATAAATGTAGCCAGTTGCATGACTACATTTAATGATACTCTGTATATATCATTCTTCATTTTGATCCTGTTCATAAAATATATGAAAGCGTGGAAAAAGAAGGCACCATTCAATTAACTGAACATCCTAGCATCTGAGTAGCTTTCTAATTGCTTGCAGCATTCTGTAGCCATTGAACATGCCTACTATTACTCCCAGGTTGCTTTCTAAGTCTTCCTGTCTTCCTTAATCTGCCACCCAGCGCTCCCACCCAAATCAGATGGGTGGCTGTTTAAATATGCAAATATACTTGTGTAGGACCCTGATTGCAACTTTCATGGAGAAATGGGTGGATCTTGTACACAACATGGCAGTCCCACATTCTCCAGGTATTGAGAGGCCTAACTGGTGGTTAAAGGTGTTACTGGAGGCCTCTCCAAAAAGCAAAATATTTTTGTTCCACAGCAGGATGCTCCACAAACCTTCTGACCTGCTGCTAGCTCATTCTAGTCTCCCCAGCCCCGCAATGTGTAACAGTTGTCTGATTTTCCACTACATCAAACTGATGAAGTGCAGTAGAGCATTTGGCATCTCAGCTTGCCAAAAAGATGTTAATGTGATGCAAAGCTGAAAACGGTTCATGCCTCCCAACTGTCACATTGTGGAGTGCACCTCTGATTCAATTTCATTTATTGCATATTTCTGATGGAAGTCTTTTTACTAAGTGTAATATTTTACATTTATTATCATCAAATGTAATTTACTATTTATCTGCCTACTTGCATAACTAATATAAATCCTTCTGCCAATCTACTCCTACTCTCATAACTTTAGTGTCATAGTCCACTTTGCCATCTTGGAATTGGTTTCAGTATTCGTGTCATTTATTTCGACTGGAATCAATAGAGGTTCAAGCACTGTCCTTGTTGGTTCCCCTTGGTATCTCCTGTCAGTCTGTTATGAGATGAATTTTTCCTGGTTCTCCTCTGGTTGGGCACCAGACAGGAGTAGAGCTGCCAAAGTGTGCTGCACTTATCCAAGCCCAACTGTGCCCTGTACTGGTGGGTTTGGTGATTAATTTGGCTCAATTGCATCATTTCCCCTCTTGGGGTAACAGTGGCCAAAGTGATCTAAGGCTGTAAGATCTGTGGGTCCCTGAAGAGAAAAAATTAAAACTTACTTTCTAGGTCCTCTTCACCGTCACTCTCTGGTCAGTGGAGGCACCTGGCACCAGCTTTTTGCTGCCACTGGAAATAGGTAACCAATGGACATTACTGCAGGAAGTTGCAAATGACAGTCTTGCGCCAATTGGAGGTGCAGGTCCTGGCACTCCACCCCTTGGTGGGAGCCCCAGATGCCCCAGGACAGTGTAAAGGGGGCAGAGACCACCTCTGCCCTTGTTTCTGACCTCTGCATCCAGGGGATAGAAGAAAAAGCCAGTAAAATTGCCCCTTTAGCTTTCATGATTACTCCATTTTCCTATTTTCTAACCAACTTCTCATCTAATCTCATCTCCTACCATGGTTTCTGGTGACTTTGAGTTTAATTAGAAGTTTTTAATGGAAAACTTTGTCAAAAGCTTATTGGACAGCTAATCAACTATCTTGCCCTCCTGGAGGAGAGCTCTACCACAAAATACCTTGGCCACCAATGATAATTAACCAAAACCCCAGAATATTTGTGCAAAGCTCCAGAATATTTATCCATCCCTGGCTCTCCACTAGAGTGAACCTTAACTCAGTGGTTGCATTCCTGTGTCTGAATCAAGTTATGTGTTTGAGCCCCATTTCAGTCAGCCCTGGCAAGCATAGGCAAGAGTTCTGGTCTCTAAATAGTGTGCTGACATCCTGCAAGGTACCTGTATCTGATGGGAGTGGAGTGGTCTCCCCATCATTGTTCTGGTATGGAGGAGACCAGAGTTCCAGCCTCTGAATACTTGGTTGACCATCCAACAGGGTACCGCTCCCCTCCCCCACCACCCACCCCATTCCCATTGCATTGCTCTGGTTGTCTAAATATGGGGTTGTGAGTTAGGCTAACAACCTGACCATGTGTAAGGGTCTTTGTTGTAGAAACAACTGAGATCATAATCTTCTGGATGTAAAGCAATGGAAAAATGGATTGCTTTATGTGCCACTATTTAGCACTGACATGCTGGACAACACACACAGCAATCCCTGGGAAGCATTGCAGTCATCCAATATTTCAACTGACACTGTCTTTACTTACCTCATTCCTAATCAATCTCATCTGTTTAATTGTTTCAAATTGCTTTCAATGCTGTTTAAATCCCTACCACAAAGTGGGGTATAATCATCAAATTTTACTCTATAACCATCAGGAATTGTGTGAACAGCAAGGACCTGGAAGACACCCCTTTTAAATCTGTCCCTGTTTGCAGCTACAGTAAACTGTAAGTCTGTTGAGGAACCCACTGATGAAAGCTGTTGCCTTGCACCACAAACTGCCAATTTGAAAGTTGGACCATGCACCATTTTTGAGGAAAACTCGTAAAAGAATCATATTATTATTTAAAGCCTGGCATTATTTGATGGTGGCTAGCTGCACAAAGAGCAGTTAAGGAACAACCTGTGCTGCAATGGAAACAGGCTTTATTTTTAGTGGCATGCTGCTGGCAAGGCTTTGAATTTACACTTGAGTAGGTAAATCTTAGTGCTCGTTGATTCGGAACTTAGCACAATATTTTTGGCATTGTCTAAACTCTGCTGCAGTCTATTGTTGTGTTTGTGTACTAATGTATTATCTATGCATATAAATGAATCATACTGTGCCAAATTTGTAATTCTATTAACTAATTCAAGGACAATAACACCTAATTTATGCACTCTTTATGGCATGAGGAAGTAATAGAAACAATGCCACTTCATATAAAAGTCTGTTACACAGCATGGATGCAAGCTGCTACAAAATGCTGACAGCTGGTACTGTCAAGGCCTTTCACAGTAAAGCACATCCCTCTCAGAATTTACATACAGTGGAAAGGTTTTATTGACTAGTCGGGCAAGCAATCTTTAAAGATTTATATTGATACAGCCAAGTGAGGAGGGGGTCACAGTCGCCCTTCTTGCCCTTCCTCTTATTTGACTGCAACAGGGTTTACTTCGTTTCAAAAACCGGCTGTGCTTACCACCTCAGTGAGTGTTTTACCTTTTACCTTTAATGTGATCGTGAAAGAACTGATCGGACAGATTTTCTTGAGTTTGAAGAAGAAAGAGGTAAGTTTATTATATTCAATAAGCTAAACCCTGATCTAAAAATAATAAAAAAATATGCTACACATTCACACGAGGATCACACACACACACACAAATAGATTGCAAAGTGAAAAGCAGGTTTTTTTCATTGGATTACAGTCCAGAATAAATAAAAGTTAAATACAGTCTGAGGTTGGATCATTCGGTGGTCTTCCAGCTGGAGTTGTGTACTTCAAGTCTTGGCTGGTTAAAGTGCACTTTGTGGCTGGACCACTTTGCTCAGGGTTTTCTTGGAGGCAGAATTGTAGGTGGGTCTCTTCGCTTGGTCTCTGGCTGTAGCAGTCTGTAGGCTTGGAGAGTCCACAATCGCAGATGGTTTTCAAACTTGATGTTTTCTGGAAAGAGAGAAAGAAAGGGAGGCACACAGCCTTCTCTGCTGCTGCAGTCTCAGTTACTGCTTGTCTCTTTCTGTTTAGCAAAACTCCCAGTTTTACACAGCTTGGGGAGCTGGTCACATGGTTCTCTCATTCCCCTTTGTTTTTAATGAGGTTCAAAGTCTAAAACTCAAAACCTTTCTCAGGTTGTCTGAGGAAGGGATGTCTCCAACTATGAATGCTTCAAGATGGTTTTGAATGTCCGGCCAACAAGGATGATCTGGATAATCTACTCAGTTAGCCAAAGCATTGCCCTGACTGGGCTTCTTGTTTGACATGTGTCTCCGATTCTATCTCCTGGTATTTCAGATGTAAATTGAAATGGCCATCTTGGTTGTCAGCTTTTTTTAAAAAAGTTAAATGTAGGATTTTTCCATTAAAAGTTTAATGTAAGTTTCCAACCGATGAATTAATATTTCTCATTTGACATATTGTGTTTTCTTGACAATATTCATAAAAGAAATGCCTTGGATCTAATGTATGATGCTGCTATAAATCATACCGATAGCCCTGGTGAAGGTGATTGCCACTCTTGTCATTCTGTATCGTCAGTACTATACTAACATCAGCGAGAGAAATTACACACAGTAACAGCAGCGGCGACAGGGAGAGCGAGGTGGCAGCTGGGTAAGTGAGTTTCAACTTATATAAACTTACCTTTTTGTTTCGGCAGTTTCTTTTTGCAGCGGCGACAGGGAGAGCGAGGTGGCAGCTGGGTAAGTGAGTTTCAACTTATATAAACTTACCTTTTTGATTCGGCAGTTTCTTTTTGCAGCGGCGACAGGGAGAGCGAGGTGGCAGCTGGGTAAGTAAGTCCTATATATTTGGGCAGCAGCTGAACCCGAGACACTACACCTGTAGTGTCTCCCACCCGCCCTCCTCCTCTAACTAAAAAAAAAGGACTCGGTGGTGTGCAGATAAGGTAAGGCTTTTTCGATTTCTTTTTTTTCCCGTGTGATTGGTAAAAACTTTTCATTCCTTTTTCATTTATCTAAGTTAAGACTAAGTTAAGCTTAAGATTAAAAATGACAGGAGATCTCAGACCCGTGTTATGCTCCTCTTGCTCAATGTGGGAGCTCAGGGACACGGCTGATGTCCCTGACTCCTTCACGTGCTGGAAGTGTGTCCAGCTGCAGCTCTTGTTAGACCGCATGATGGCTCTGGAGCTGCGGGTGGACTCACTTTGGAGCATCCGCGATGCTGAGGAGGTCGTGGATAGCACGTTTAGCGAATTGGTCACATCACAGATTAGGATTGCTGAGGGAGAAAGGAAATGGGTGACCAAAAGGCAGAGAAAGAGCAGGAAGGCAGCGCAGGTGTCCCCTGAGGTCATCCCCCTCCAAAACAGGTATACCGTTTTGGATACTGTTGGGGGAGATGGCTCACCAGGGGAAGGCAGCAGTAGCCAGGTTCATGGCACCATGGCTGGCTCTGCTGTTCAGAAGGGCGGGAAAAAGAGTGGAAGGGCTATAGTCATAGGGGATTCGATTGTAAGGGGAGTAGATAGGCGGTTCTGTGGTCGAAAACGAGACTCCTGAATGCTATGTTGCCTCCCAGGTGCACGGGTCAGGGATGTCTCAGATCGGCTGCAGAACATTCTGAAGGGGGAGGGTGAACAGCCAGTTGTCATTGTGCACATAGGCACCAATGATATAGGTAAAAAATGGGATGAGGACCTACAAGCAGAATTTAGGGAGTTAGAAGCCAAGTTAACAAGTAGGACCTCAGAGGTAGTAATCTCAGCATTGCTACCAGTGCCACGTGCTAGTCAGAGTAGAAATGAAAAAATAGTCAGGATGAATGCGTGGCTTGAGAGATGGTGCAGGAGGGAGGGGTTCAGATTTTTGGGACATTGGGACCGGTTCTCGGGGAGGTGGGACTATTACAAATTGGACGGTCTACACCTGGGCCGGACTGGAACCAATGTCCTTGGGGGTGCTTTTGCTAACGCTGTTGGGGAGGGTTTAAACTAATGTGGCAGGGGGATGGGAACCAAATGAGGAGGTCAGTGGACAGTAAGGAGGTAGTAGCTAAAGCCTGTAAGGAACTAGATAATGAAGTCAGCGTGACTAAGGGGAAGAGTAGGCTGGTGGTCTGAGGTGCATTTGTTTTAATGCAAGAAGTGTAGTAGGTAAGGCAGATGAGCTTAGGGCTTGGATTAGTACCTGGGAGTATGATGTTATTGCTATTACTGAGACTTGGTTGAAGGAAGGGCACGATTGGCAACTAAATATCCCAGGATATCGATGCTTCAGGCGGGATAGAGAGGGAGGTAAAAGGGATGGAGGAGTTGCATTACTGGTCAAAGAGGATATCACAGCTGTGCTGAAGGAGGGCACTATGGAGGACTCGAGCAGTGAGGCAATATGGGCAGAACTCAGAAATAGGAAGGGTGCGGTAACAATGTTGGGGCTGTACTACAGGCCTCCCAACAGCGAGCGTGAGATAGAGGTACAAATATATAAACAGTTTATGGAAAGATGTAGGAGCAACAGGGTGGTGGTGATAGGAGATTTTAATTTTCCCAACATTGACTGGGATTCACTTAGTGTTAGAGGTCTAGATGGAGCAGAATTTGTAAGGAGCGTCCAGGAGGGTTTTCTAGAGCAGTATGTAAATAGTCCAACTTGGGAAGGGGCCATACTGGACCTGGTGTTGGGGAATGAGCCCGGCCAGGTGGTTGAAGTTTCAGTAGGGGACTACTTTGGGAATAGTGATCACAATTCCATAAGTTTTAGAATACTCATGGACAAAGACGAGAGTGGTCCTAAAGGAAGAGTGCTAAATTGGGGGAAGGCCAAAATTCGGCAGGAGCTGGGGAATGTAGATTGGGAGCAGCTGTTTGAAGATAAATCCACATTTGATATGTGGGAGGCTTTTAAAGAGAGGTTGATTAGCGTGCAGGAGAGACATGTTCCTGTGAAAATGAGGGATAGAAATGGAAAGATTAGGGAACCATGGATGACAGGTGAAATTGTGAAACTAGCTAAGAGGAAAAAGGAAGCATACATAAGGTCTAGGAGGCTGAAGAAAGATGAAGCTTTGGAAGAATATTGGGAATGTAGGACCAATCTGAAACGAGGAATTAAGAGGGCTAAAAGGGGTCATGAAATATCTTTAGCAAACAGGGTTAAGGAAAATCCCAAAGCCTTTTATTCATATATAAGGAGCAAGAGGGTAACTAGAGAAAGGATTGGCCCACTCAAGGACAAAGGAGGAAAATTATGCGTGGAGTCAGAGAAAATGGGTGAGATTCTAAACGAGTACTTTGCATCGGTATTCACCGAGGAGAGGGACATGACGGATGTTGATGTTAAGGACAGATGTTTGATTACTCTAGGTCAAGTCGGCATAAGGAGGGAGGAAGTGTTGGGTATTCTAAAAGGCATTAAGGTGGACAAGTCCCCAGGTCCGGATGGGATCTATCCCAGGTTACTGAGGGAAGCGAGAGAGGAAATAGCTGGGGCCTTACCAGATATCTTTGCAGCATCCTTAAACATGGGTGAGGTCCCGGAGGACTGGAGAATTGCTAATGTTGTCCCCTTGTTTAAGAAGGGTAGCAGGGATAATCCAGGTAATTATAGACTGGTGAGCCTAACGTCAGTGGTAGGGAAGCTGCTGGAGAAGATACTGAGGGATAGGATCTATTCCCATTTGGAAGAAATGGGCTTATCAGTGATAGGCAACATGGTTTTGTGCAGGGAAGGTCATGTCTTACCAACTTAATAGAATTCTTTGAGGAAGTGACAAAGTTGATTGTTGAGGGAAGGGCTGTAGATGTCATATACATGGACTTCAGTAAGGTGTTTGATAAGGTTCCCCATGGTAGGCTGATGGAGAAAGTGAAGTCGCATGGGGTCCAGGGTGTACTAGCTAGATGGATAAAGAACTGGCTGAGCAACAGGAGACAGAGAGTAGCAGTGGAAGGGAGTTTTTCAAAATGGAGACGTGTGACCAGTGGTGTTCCACAGGGATCCGTGCTGGGATCACTGTTGTTTGTGATATACATAAATGATTTGGAGGAAAGTATAGGTGGTCTGATTAGCAAGTTTGCAGACGACACTAAGATTGGTGGAGTAGCAGATAGTGAAGGGGACTGTCAGAGAATACAGCAGAATATAGATAGATTGGAGAGTTGGGCAGAGAAATGGCAGATGGAGTTCAATCCAGGCAAATGCGAGGTGATGCATTTTGGAAGATCCAATTCAAGAGTGAACTATACAATAAATGGAAAAGTCCTGGGGAAAATTGATGTACGGAGAGATTTGGGTGTTCAGGTCCATTGTTCCCTGAAGGTGGCAACGCAGGTCAATAGAGTGGTCAAGAAGGCATACGGCATGCTTTCCTTCATCGGACGGGGTATTGAGTACAAGAGTTGGCAGGTCATGTTACAGTTGTATAAGACTTTGGTTCGGCCACATTTGGAATACTGCGTGCAGTTCTGGTCGCCACATTACCAAAAGGATGTAGATGCTTTGGAGAGGGTGCAGAGGAGGTTCACCAGGATGTTGCCTGGTATGGAGGGCATTAGCTATGAAGAGAGGTTGAGTAGATTAGGATTATTTTCATTAGAAAGACGGAGGTTGAGGGGGGACCTGATTGAGGTGTACAAAATCATGAGAGGTATAGACAGGGTGGATAGCAAGAAGCTTTTTCCCAGAGTGGGGGATTCAATTACTAGGGGTCACGAGTTCAAAGTGAGAGGGGAAACGTTTAGGGGGGATGTGCGTGGAATGTTCTTTACGCAGAGAGTGGTGGGTGCCTGGAACGTGTTGCCAGCGGAGGTGGTAGACGCGGGCACGATAGTGTCTTTTAAGATGTATCTAGACAGATACATGAATGGGCAGGAAGCAAAGAGATACAGACCCTTAGAAAATAGGCGACAGGTTTAGTTAGAGGATCTGGATCGGCGCAGGCTTGGAGGGCCGAAGGGCCTGTTCCTGTGCTGTAATTTTCTTTGTTCTTTGTTCTTTATCAATATAGGACAAATCTGAGGTGTGAGATTTTCAATTGTAAGCTGCATACCTGAAACATTGACTTGCATCAAAGCATTTTTTTTACAAAGTGATTCTCGACAACGCAGCCGGCCGGTGACATCATCCGACTGTGCCAACCTGCGCACATGCGCAAACGGGTGCCTGCTCCCTGCGCGTGCGCTGCGTTCCGCATTGCCAGGACTAGTTGGCGCATGCGTGGATGACGTCATCGCATAAATTGCCAGGAGTGGTCCATGCATGCACAGATGACATCATCGCATAACACGGGCGAGAGAGCAAGCGGAGAAGCGGGGTGAGAGCGGGATGTGGGGAGGGAGTGGCCCAAGACCTTGGTGGCGGCGGCCCAAGACCTTGGTGGCGGCGGTGGACTTGACCCGCCCGCCTACTCGCTCCCCCACAACCCGCACGCCCGCTCCCTCCCCCCCGACCCGCCCGCTCGCTCATCCCGACCTGCCTGCCCGCTTGCTCCTCCCGGACCTGCCCGCCCGCTTGCTCCCTCCCCCGATCCGCCCGCCCGCTTGCTCCCCCAACCCGTTCGCTCGATCGCTCCACCCTGACCCGCCCACTCCCCCCTGACCTGCCCGCTCGCTCACTCCCCCACCGACCCGCCCGCTTGATTTCTCCCCTCAACCCGCCCGCTACCTCCCCGACCCGCCCGTCTGTTGAATGGTATGGTTTTATTTCCTTTACGAGGTAAAGATAAGGATGACCTAAAATGAAAGATACGCTTTTCATTTCAATTACTGTATGATTTTGAATATAATTAGAAAAAATTAGGTTTTGATTACTAAGAAGTCATGAGCTTGGTTTTCAACTCTTTGGTAAAATGGATTAATACATTGAGACCTTTTTTTTATTCTTGCTGTAAACAGAGCAATTCTTCAGGAAATCCCCCATGGATCTATCCTTGGCTCTGTCCTATTTCTCATCTACATGCTGCTGCTTGGTGACATTATCTGTTAACACAATGTCAGGTTCCACTTGTTTGTTGATGATATCTAGCTCTACCTCATAACTACTTCTCTGGACCTCTCCAATGTCTCTGATTTGTCACACTGCTTGTTCAACATTCAGTACTGGATGAGCAGAAATTTCCTCCAACTAAATATTGGGAAGACCGCCCGCCATTAACTCTGTTCCTTAGCCAACAACTCCATCCCACTCCCTGGTCACCGTCTGAGGCTGAACCAGATCATTCGGAACCGTGACATGTTATTTGACCCTGAGCTGAGCTTTCGACCCCATAGCCATACCATCACCAAGAGCACCTATTTTCACCTCCATAACATCATCCATCTTCATCTTTGTCTCAGCTCATTTGCTCTGAAACCCTCATGTATGCCTTTGTTACCTCTAGACTTGACTATTTGAATGCTCTTCTGCCTGGCCTCCCATCTTTCACTCTCCATAAACTTTGAGCTCATCCAAAGTCTGCTGTCTGTATGCTAACTTGCACCATCCCATTCAATCATTAATCCCGTGCTTGCTGATCTAAATTGGCTCCCGATACAGCAACAAATCAATTTTAAAATTCTCATCTCTGTTTTCAAATCCTGCCATGGCCTGTCCCCTCCTTATGTCTGTAACCTCCTCAGGCTCTACAACCATCCAAGAGCTCTGCATTCCTCCAATTCTGGTCTCTTATACATCCCCTATTTTAACCACTCCACCATTGGCGGCTGTGCCTTCAGCTGCCAAGGCCCTAAGCTCTGGAATTCCCTCCCTAAACCTCTGCAGCTCTCTATTTCTCTAAGCAACATCTTAAAGGAGGCAATAAAGGTAAAGAGTCAGAGAGGTTTAAGGAGGAAATCCATAGCGTAAGGCCTAGGCAGCAGAAGGAACAGCTGCCAATAGTGGAGTGATTAAAATAAGGGATGCTCAAGAGGTCAGAATTGGAGGAGCGCATTATCTCAGAGAGTTGTGAGGCTGGAGGAGATTGCAGAGATAGGGAGGAGGAGGCCATGCAGGAATTTGAGAATAAGGATGAGAATTTTAAAATCAAGATGTTGCTTAACCGGGAGCCGATGTAGGTCAGTGACACAGGGATAATAGGTGAACGGGACTTGGTGCAAATTGGGATACAGGCAGCAGGGCTTTGGATGACCTCAAGCTTAAGGAGGGTAGAATTTGAGAGACCATCCAAGAGTGTATTGGAATAGTCAAGTCTAGAGATAACAAAGGCATGGATGAGAGTTTCAGCAGCAGATGAGCTGAGGCAGGGGCTGTGACCAACGATATTACAGAGGTTCAAGTAGCTGGTCTTAGTGATGGCATGGCTATGTGGTCAGAGCTCATCTCAGAGTCAAATATAACATCAAGGTTGCGAACAGTCTGGTTCAGTTATAGACAGTTGTCAGGGAGTGGGATGGGGTTGGTAACTACTGAACGGAATTTGAGGCTGAAGGACTAAAGAGAATGACTTTTGTCCTACCCACATTTAATTGGAGGAAACTTCTGTTCATCCAATATTGAATATCAAACAAGCAGTCTGATAACTTAGAGACAGTGGATGGTGGTGAGGTAGATCTCTGGGGGAACACCAGATGTAACAGTGTGGGAGAGGGAAGAGAAGCCATTGCAGGTGAATCTCTGGCTATGGCTGGATAGATAAGAATGGAACTGGGCGAGTGAAGTCCAACCAGCTGGACGAGGGTGGAGAGGCTTTTGAGGAGGATGGTCTGGTCAGCCATGATAAAGGCTGCAGACAAGTCAAGAAGGATAAGGTGATATAGTGTACTTTTGTCACAGTCACATCGGAAGTCATTTGTAACATTGATGAGAGTTGTTTCAGTACTCTGCTGGGGCAGAAACCTGATTGGAGGGATTCAAACATGGAGTTTGAGAAAAGATGGGTACGGATGTTGGCGACAGCACATTCAAGGACTTTGGAGAGGAAAGGGAGGTTAGAGATGGGGCGGTAATTTGCAAGGATGTTGGGGTGAAGGGCTGGTTTTTTGAGGAGGGGGATGATGGCAGCAGATTTGAAGGAAAGGTGGACAGTACCTAAGGAGTGAGAACCGTTGACTAACGCAGCTAACATAGGAACCAGGCAGGGATGTTGGGTTGTCATCAGTTTAGTGGAAATAGGGTCAAGAGAGCAGGAGGTGAGTGTCGTGGTCAATAGCAGTGAACTGCCACCATCACACAGCAATGAAATGAAATAGCACATCTTTTGAGTGCTGAATGACTTTTAGAACTTGCACGTTTGTTAACCGTCAAAAATACATTTTTGCACCCATGATTTATAAAATTGCAGGATTACTTCACTGCTTCTGCTCAATATTTACATTTTAATACTCACATCATCTGATTTACTCACTGCTGCCAAACATTATTGCAATAGCTTCAACTTGTTGTCAATAAGAACTCCAAGATTTCTTTTATTTTCTATCCATTTAAGTCGTTTTTAACTGTATCAAAGGTCTTACTGAAATCCAAGTACACCACATCCACTTTCTTTCCCATATCCGTTGTCACACCCTCAAAGAAAATTATTAAATTAGATTGGCAAAACTACCCCTCATGAACCTTATTGGTTATCTTTGACAATTTTACTTCTATGCAGATGCTCCATGATCTATCTGCAATAAGGGTTTATATGACTTTCCCCACAATCGACATCAAACAAACTGTGGTTTCCTGTGTCATTTTTGCTACCACTTTTAAAAATAGGAGTAACATCTGCCTTTCTCCAGTCACCAGACGCCTCTACAGTATTCTGGAACATTTGTGCTAGAGTTCCTGCAATTTTCTTCCCTATTTCCTTAAGAATCCTCAGATGCATTTACATGACAAGGCTTATAATGAATAAAAATTGACACACTAAATAAAATAATTTCACATCTACTTGCTCTCCCACTACTCACTCACAAAATCCCTTACACTCAAAGACTTCTGCTTATTGCCTTCCTGACAGAAGCTTACATTTGCCTGCCAGCATCCAACCCCTGACAACATGGGTATCAGAGCAAGGGCGATCTTTCTCATTGATGAGGCTCCAGTAGTCATCCTAAGCACATAAGGAATAATGAATAGGAGCAGGAGTAGGCCATATGGCTCTGTGAACCTGCTCCACCATTCAATAAGATCATCGTTGATCTCTGACTACAATTTCACTTTCCTGTTTGATCCCTATATCCCTTGATTCTCTGAAAGTCCAAAAATCTATCTCAGCCTTGAATATACTCAACAACTGACCATTCATAATCCTCTGAGGTAGAAAATTCCAAAGATTCACAACCCTCTGAGTTAAGAAATTACTCCTCATCTCACCCCTTATCCTGAATCTATGTCCCCTAGTTCTAGACTCTCTGGCCAGGGGACTGGCCTCTCAGCATCTACACTGTCAAGCCTCCTCAAAATCTTAGATGTTTCCATGAGATCATCTTTCATTCTTCTAAACGCCATAGAGTATAAGCCCAATCTACTCAACCTCTCCTCATAGGAGAATCCTATCATCCCAGGAATCAACCTAGTGAACCTTCACTGCACTGCCTCCAATGCAAGTATATCTGTCCTTAGATAAGCAGACCAAAATTGTGCACAGTACTCCAGGGGTGGTCTCACCAAAGCTCTGAACAATTGTAGCAAGACTTCGCTATTCTTGTATTCCAAACCCTTTGTAATAAAGGCCAACATACCTTTTGCCTACCTAATCGCTTGCTGTACTGGTATGCCAACTTTATGTGTTTCTTGTGTAAAAACACCCAAATCTCTTTGAATAACAACATTTAAAAATTGCTCACCATTTAAGAAAGATTCTGATTTTCAATTCTTCCTACTGAAGTGAATAACTTTACATTTCTCCACATTATACTCTATCCACTAATTATTGCCCACTCATTTAACCAATCTATATCCCTTTGCAGCCTCTTGTGTCCTTCTCACAGTTTACTGTTCCGGCTAGCTTTGTTTCATTAATGAACTGGATACATTACACTTGATCACTTCATTTAAATAATTAATATATATTGTAAATTGCTGAGGCCCCAACACTAATCCTTGCAATACCCCGCTTGTTATAGCCTGACAACTTGAAATGTCCCCATTTATCCCTGCTCTTTGCTTTTTCTCTATTAATCAATACTCTATCCATGCTAATATATTACCCCAACCCATGAGTCCCTATCTTGTGTAAATACCTTTGATGTGATACCTTGATAAGGCTGATGCTCCAGTGCAATACTGAGGGACTTCTGCATTGTCAGAGGTGCCAACTTTCAGATGAGACATTAAACCAAGGCCCTGTCGGTCCTCTCAGGGGAACTTAAAAGATCCCATGGCAATATTTCAATGAAGAGCAGAGAGTTTTCCCCAGTGTCTTGGCCAACATTCATCCCTCAACCAACATCAATAAAAAAGGTTTATCTGGTCATTATCATATTGCTGTTCGTGGGAGCTTGCTGTGTGCAAATTTCCTGCTGCCTTTCCTACATTACAACAGTGACTACACTTCAAAAAGTACTTTATTAGCTGTAAAGCACTTAAGAGATGTCCTATGGTCGTGAATGGCGCTATATAAATGCAAGTCTTTCTTTTTTGGTCGAATGCATTTTGAAGTCCAAATATCCTACATGCACTGATTTTCTTTTATCTATCCTGCTAGTTACATCCATAAAAACTCTAATAAATTTATTAAACATTACTTCGCTTTTATAAAACCATCTTGACTGCCTGATCATATTATGATTTTCTAATGTTACGGACAGGTGCGAAATGATAGGGACAATTTTCACTTTGAACCTCTCAACTGACTGACGACAGTGTGTTTTATTAGAATTGTGTTTAACCCTTGAGCTTTTTAATGGTCAATATACAGACAAATGACAGGATTTCTCGTATGTTTAAAGGAATATAAATGTTTATTAAACAATACCCAAAAATATTCAGTTTGATCCACTCACACACACACACAGAGCAAAAAATAGAGATTAACAGACAGCATGTGTTTAGGTCTCATGGTTTAAAAAAGAGTTCATTGTGAAACCTTGCTTGTTTCCCCAGGAGGATGATATAAAAAATGGTGCAGGCCTGTTTTTCCTTTTTCCTGGTTCACTGATGTCAAACTTTGGAAACTTTCAGGTGGACAGATGCTTTGCTGCAGACTTCTTTCGCTAAATCTCAGTCACAGCTCAATGGCATAAATCCTGTTACAATTGCTCAGGGAATTTCAAGGTCACCTTTCATCTGTCTCTAGGTAGTTTTAAAGGTAGTATTCTGGCAGGGTCCTTCTTCTTGCTGGGATGGGTCTCTCTTCCTTCCGGCTTTTCGCTTCCTGGCTAGAAAATGTCTCTTATTAAAAACTCCTTATCAGAGAATTGGGCTGGGATTTTACAAAGCACCCAACATTGGGCTCCGTGGCTGGGGGTGCAAGAAGATCGTTCCGGCAGCAGTCTGCCATGGAACCCGATGCCAGGAGGGTCATGCTGGGCCTGATCTTCCCAGCGGCGGTGAGGCTGTGCAGCGGTACCATGCACCACCACCCCACCACCCCACCACTCCCCACCCCCCCCCCCCACTGCCCCTGCCCCGCCACTCAACGTCAAGACTCAACTGTAATATTTAAATCGCCTCTTTGCATACATTCATTCACTCATCAGTTTAGGATCTTCAGCTGGACATGCGGCACTCACGTGCCTTCACTTTCACGTCAGAGAAAAGATGGCGCCACCGAGGCATCACTCCTCGGAGCCTGTGAAGAAGGGTGGATGTGTGGTGCAAACGGGGTTTCACTCTGCATTCATGAAGGGTGGTGGGTGGGTGTGTTTTGTGAAGGGGGTCTCAACTCTGCATTCATGAAGGGTGGTGGGTGGGTGTGTGTTGTGAAGGGGGTCTCAGCTCTGCATTCATGAAGGGGAGATACCCCGTTTCCTTTTTCTGTAAAGGGGGCCACTCAGCACCCGTGAACGTTTGGGGAGGGGAAAGGGGCTGACCCTGCAATCTGGCAACGATATGTGGGTCAATGGAAGTCAATGAGTCCTTTATGTGGGGTGCAAGGAACAAATATTAGATGCTGTGAGCTCATGTGCCAGTGGTCCAATCCAGGCAACTGGAATGATATGATGGTAGTCAGGCTGCCCCGCTCTTATTTAAAGCTAAGACGGGCAATGTCATGCCAATCCATACATGTAATGTAGGAACGCAGCCAAAGCACCAATTCACATAACTCTCTGCCCAGATAGGTGCCATTGACCTGGTGAAGGAACCGCGTTGAACTCCAGCATAGAGATGGGGCTGGACCATCCTGTCTATCTGGATCCTCATGCAGTGATGAGGCATATCCGCCGGAACCAAGAAACAGGCGCAGCCCATGTGGAAGCTCCCAGTCATGAGCAGCAGCAGCAACCAAGGTGCATTCGAGCCCAGAGAAGACAGTGGGTGTGTAAGACCCATAGATTAGCGAAGGTGGTGGTGTAATGGTCATGTTTTGTCTTCACAAAGGAGGACACAAATTACCTCCAAGAAATGTTTGGGAACATAGGGTCTAGTGAGAAGGAGGAACTCTGTATTAGTAGGGAAATGGTGTTAGGGAAATTGATGGGATTGAAGGCCGATAAATCCCCAGGGCCTGATAATCTACATCCCAGAGTACTTAAGTAAGTGGCCCTAGATATAGTAGATGCATTGCTGGTCACTTTTCAAAATTCTATAGACTCTGGAACAGTTCCAATGGATTGGAGGGTAGCTAATGTAACCCCACTATTTAAAAAAGGAGGTAGAGAGAAAAAAGGGAATTATAGCCCGGTTAGCCTGACATCATGCTAAAATGCTAGAGTCCATTATAAAAGATGTAATAGCAGAGCACCTGGAAAACAATGGCAGGATCGGACAAAGTCAACATGGATTTATGATAGGGAAATCATGCTTGACAAATCTACTGGAATTTTTTGAGGATGTAACTAATAGAATAGATAAGGGAGAACCAATGGACGTGGTGTATTTGGACTTTCAGAAGGCTTTCGATAAGGTCCCACATAAGAGATTAGCATGCAAAATTAAAGCACATGGGATTGGGGGTAAGGTACTGACATGGATAGAGAACTGGTTGGCAGACAGTGACTAGTGGGGACTTTTTCCGAGTGGCAGGCAGTGACTAGTGGGGTACCGCAGGTATCAGTGCTAGGACCCCAGCTATTCACAATATATATTAATGACATAGATGAGGGAGTTAAATGTAATATATCCAAGTTTACAGATGACACAACGCTGGGTGGGAGTGTGAGCTGTGAGGAGGATGTAGAGAAGCTCCAGTGTGATTTGGACAGGTTGAGTGAGTGGGCAAATACATGGCAAATGCAGTATAATGTGGATAAATGTGAGGTTATCCACTTTGGTGGCAAAAACAGAAAGGCAGATTATTATCTGCTTGGCAATAGATTGGGAAAGGGGGAGGTGCAGCGAGATCTGTGTGTCCTTGTGCACCAGTCGCTGAAAGTAAGCATGCAGGTGCAGCAGGCAGTTAAGAAGGCAAATGGTATGTTAGCCTTCATAGCGAGAGGATTCGAGTACAGGAGCAAGGATGTCTTGCTGCATTTATACAAGGCCTTGGTGAGACCACATCTGGAATATTGTATACAGTTTTGGTCTCCTTATCTGAGGAAGGATGTTCTTGCTATGGAGGGAGTGCAGCGAAGGTTCATCAGACTGATTCCTGGGATAGCAGCACTGACGTATGAAGAGAGATTGGGTTGATTAAGCTTGTATTCGCTAGAGTTTAGAAGAATGAGAGGGGATCTCATAGAAACCTACAAAATTCTAACAGGACTGGACAGACTGAATACAAGAAGGATGTTCCTGATGGCAGGGGAGTCCAGGACCAGGGGTCACAGTCTAAGGTTGAGGGATAAGCCATTTAGGACTGAGATGAGGAGAGATTTCTTCACCCATAGAGTGGTGAACCTGTGGAATTCTCTACCACGAAAAGCAGTTAAGACCAAATCATTAAATATATTCAAGAAAGAGTTAGATATAGTTCCTAGGGTTAATGGGATCAAGGGATACGGGGAGAAAGCAGGAACAGGTTACTGAGTTTGGATGATCAGCCATGATCGTATTGAATGGCGGAGCAGGCTCGAAGGGCCGAATGGCCTACTCCTGCTCCTGTTTTTCTATGTTTCTATGTCACTGGACTAGTAATCCAGAGGCCCAGGCTCTGGGGACCTGGATTCGAATCCCACCATGGCAGATGGTGAAATTTGAATTCAATTCATAAATATGGAATTAAAAAGCTAGTCTAATGGTGACCATAAAACCATTGTCGATTGTTGTAAATACCCTTCTGGTTCACTAATGTCCTTTAGGGATGGAAATCTTTACCTGGTCTGGCCTACATGGGACTCCAGACCCGCAGCAATGTGGTTGACTCTTAAATGCCCTCTGAAATGGCCTAGTATGCTGCTCATTTCAAGGCAATTGGGGATGGGCAATAAATGCTGGCCTAGCGAGTGACGCCCACATCTTATGAATGAATAAAAAAAAATGACTTACCTGCAGATTTTGGAGCGCCAGTGTCAGAGGTGACTGTAGATGTCCAGAGAGGCAGGTGATACATCTCTGTGCACTGCTCAATGATCACCTGCAGCCAATGGGCTCTGGTGGTCTCCCTATGCCCGTGGCCCTCAAATTGACAGTGGCTCTAAACTTCTACACCTCCACATCATTCCAGCGATCCACTGGCAACCTGTGTGGGGTTTTGCAATCAGCAGTACACCGCTGTATCAGGGAGGTCACCGATGCCTTGTACAGGAGGGTTGCTGACTATGTGTGCTTCAGGACGGACCCTGAGAGTCAGGCCGAGAGGGTCCTTGGATTTGGGGCCATTAGGGGATTCCCATAGGTGCAAAGGGTCATCAACTGCACACATGGGACCATCAAGGCTCCAATGGTGCAACCAGCTACATACCTCAATAGAAAGAGCTTCTACTTGCTCAACATGCGGCTAGTATGCGACCACAGGAAGCGCTTCCCGCAAGTGTGCGCCTGAGTTCCAGGCAGCTCCTTCATCCTGTGCCAGTCCCAGTACCGCTGCTGTTCACTGGCTCAGACTCACGGGTGGATTCTCGAGGACAAGGGCTACCCTTTGCTGACATGGCTTCTGATGCCGGTGAGCAACCCTAGCAGCGATGCAGAAAAGTGATACAATGCCTGTCACAGCTCCACACGAGCAGGAGACATCCTCAGATGATGAGGACACAGAGGGCATTGATGGAGGACATACACGTCAAGCAGCGAGAAAGACAATGCCTGATCATTGAGCACTTTCACAATCCCTGAAGTGCAACGTATGCTCCCCACAACACACACCACTGTCCTGCATCTCGTCTGACGTGTTCTGCATATGTAACATCTATCTCTCCAGCATTACTGGCAGTAGCTGACTGAGCCATTTCCCATGTGACTGCATCCATGCAGTGCCATCTCACACATTCTTTTCTTTTTTCTTTTCTTTTGGGCCTCCTTATCTCGAGAGACAATGGATACGCGCCTGGAGGTGGTCAGTGGTTTGTGAAGCAGCGCCTGGAGTGGCTATAAAGGCCAGTTCTGGAGTGACAGGCTCTTCCACAGGTGCTGCAGAGAAATTTGTTTGATGGGGCTGTTGCACAGTTGGCTCTCCCCTTGCGCCTCTGTCTTTTTTCCTGCCAACTACTAAGTCTCTTCGACTCGCCACAATTTAGCCCTGTCTTTATGGCTGCCCGCCAGCTCTGGCGAATGCTGGCAACTGACTCCCACGACTTGTGATCAATGTCACACGATTTCATGTCACGTTTGCAGACGTCTTTATAACGGAGACATGGACGGCCGGTGGGTCTGATACCAGTGGCGAGCTCGCTGTACAATGTGTCTTTGGGGATCCTGCCATCTTCCATGCGGCTCACATGGCCAAGCCATCTCAAGCGCCGCTGACTCAGTAGTGTGTATAAGCTGGGGGTGTTGGCCGCTTCAAGGACTTCTGTGTTGGAGATATAGTCCTGCCACCTGATGCCAAGTATTCTCCGAAGGCAGCGAAGATGGAATGAATTGAGACGTCGCTCTTGGCTGGCATACGTTGTCCAGGCCTCGCTGCCGTAGAGCAAGGTACTGAGGACACAGGCCTGATACACTCGGACTTTTGTGTTCCGTGTCAGTGCGCCATTTTCCCACACTCTCTTGGCCAGTCTGGACATAGCAGTGGAAGCCTTACCCATGCGCTTGTTGATTTCTGCATCTAGAGACAGGTTACTGGTGATAGTTGAGCCTAGGTAGGTGAACTCTTGAACCACTTCCAGAGCGTGGTCGCCAATATTGATGGATGGAGCATTTCTGACATCCTGCCCCATGATGTTCGTTTTCTTGAGGCTGATGGTTAGGCCAAATTCATTGCAGGCAGACGCAAACCTGTCGATGAGACTCTGCAGGCATTCTTCAGTGTGAGATGTTAAAGCAGCATCGTCAGCAAAGAGGAGTTCTCTGATGAGGACTTTCCGTACTTTGGACTTCGCTCTTAGACGGGCAAGGTTGAACAACCTGCCCCCTGATCTTGTGTGGAGGAAAATTCCTTCTTCAGAGGATTTGAACGCATGTGAAAGCAGCAGGGAGAAGAAAATCCCAAAAAGTGTGGGTGCGAGAACACAGCCCTGTTTCACACCACTCAGGATAGGAAAGGGCTCTGATGAGGAGCCACCATGTTGAATTGTGCCTTTCATATTGTCATGGAATGAGGTGATGATACTTAGTAGCTTTGGTGGACATCCGATCTTTTCTAGTAGTCTGAAGAGACCACGTCTGCTGACGAGGTCAAAGGCTTTGGTGAGATCAATGAAAGCAATGTAGAGGGGCATCTGTTGTTCACGGCATTTCTCCTGTATCTGACGAAGGGAGAACAGCATGTCAATAGTCGATCTCTCTGCACGAAAGCCACACTGTGCCTCAGGGTAGACGCGCTCGGCCAGCTTCTGGAGCCTGTTCAGAGCGACTCGAGCAAAGACTATCCCCACTATGCTGAGCAGGGAGATTCCACGGTAGTTGTTGCAGTCACCGCGGTCACCTTTGTTTTTATAGAGGGTGATGATGTTGGCATCGCGCATGTCCTGGGGTACTGCTCCCTCGTCCCAGCACAGGCATAGCAGTTCATGTAGTGCTGAGAGTATAGCAGGCTTGGCACTCTTGATTATTTCAGGGGTAATGCTGTCCTTCCCAGGGGCTTTTCCGCTGGCTAGGAAATCAATGGCATCACTGAGTTCCGATTTGGTTGGCTGTATGTCCAGCTCATCCATGACTGGTAGAGGCTGGGCTGCATTGAGGGCAGTCTCAGTGACAGCATTCTCCCTGGAGTACAGTTCTAGGTAGTGCTCAACCCAGCGGTCCATCTGTTTGCGTTGGTCAGTGATTATGTCCCCCGATTTAGATTTGAGGGGGGTGATCTTCTTGATGGTTGGCCCAAGAGCTCTCTTCATGCCATCATACATTCCTCTGATGTTTCCAGTGTCTGAGGCCAGCTGAATATGACTGCATAGGTGTTGCCAGTAGTCGTTTGCGCAACGCCTAGCTGTTCTTTGTGCAGTACTTCTGGCTGCTTTAAGTGCTGCGGATGTTAAATCGCTGGGGGCTTTCTTGTAGTTCAAAAGTGCAATGCGCTTAGCGGCTATGACAGGTTCCAGCTCTTCATTATGAGATTGAAACCAGTCTGCATTTCTCTTCGCACTTTTGCCGTAGGTGGTCAAAGCTGACTCATAGATGGCGTCTCTGATGTGGGCCCACTTGGTCTCAGCATCCCCTGTGGGAGTGTTTTGAAGGGCTGTTACAAGTGAATTTAGAAATTTTTGTAACAGCTGTGGGTGAGAAATTCTGCTCGTGTTGATGCGCGGGTGGCCCTTCTGCTTGGAATGATGCAACTTCTTTGGTCTGAGTCTAACCTTGCTGCACACCAGGGAGTGGTCGGTGTCGCAGTCCGCACTGTGGAAGCTGCGTGTGATTTGAACACTGTTTAAGGCGGCTCGCCTTGTGACAATGAGGTCTAGCTGGTGCCAACGACGTGATCTTGGGTGCCTCCATGAAACCTGGTGACAGGGTTTAGTGTGAAAGAACGAGTTGGTGATGCAGAGGTTATGATAGGTACACAACTCAAGCAGTCTCTGCCCATTCTCATTCATCCTTCCAACGCCATAGCGCCCAAGGCAGGAGGGCCATGAGTCATGGTTGGCCCCAACCCTGGCATTAAAGTCCCCCAGCAGGAATAGGTGTTCGGTGTTGGGGATGCTGCTAATGATGTTATGGAGTTGTTCATAGAACTGGTCTTTAGCTTCAGGTGCGGAGCAGAGTGTTGGAGCATAGATGCTGAGTAGGTGTACTGGACCAGAGGTGGTGAGCAGTCGGATGGACAGTATGCGTTCCGAGCCATTTGAGGGAGGCTCTATCATGCTGAGCAAGGAGTTTCTGATGGCGAAGCCCACTCCATGCTGTCTTGGTTCTTCAGGATCCCTGCCCTGCCAGAAGAAGGTGTAGTCTTGCTCTGCTAGAGAGCCACTCGCGGGGAGGCGAGTCTCCTGAAGTGCTGCAATGTCCACATTGAATCTACTGAGCTCGTTGTTAATGATGGCGGTCTTCCGAGAATCGTTGATTTGTGTAAGGTCTTCCGACAGGCCAGGACACATAGTTCTGACGTTCCAGCTTGCAAAGCGAAGGGCTGGTACCTTCTTTCCTTTTTTCATGTTGTTTGGTGCGGTGTATCAGTCCACCTTTCGGGCAATGACCCTGAGCTCCAAGCACCCATTGAAGCAGGCAGACTGTGGCGGGACAGAACCTTATTGACCGGGGGCTGCCCGGTTTGAGGCGGGCGGTAGCTGTCCAGTGAGGTGCAATGACCTCTCCCCCCGACAAAGGCAACCCGTGGCGCCCAGTTTCTACGCCAATTTATCTGGACTTATAACCCGTAACTGCTGCCTTCCGTGTTGTTTTAGTCGCTGTGAGGCAACTATGGAGTGACCTCTCCATGGCGCATGCCTGGGCAAATTTATGGAGGTTGAGAGTTGCCCAGTCGTCAAAACCCCCCTCTCGGCCTTTCTGGTGGGGTCCAAAGGAGTGCAGGACACGACGTTTGGCACCAGTATGGCTGCAGGAACTGCCGGAAACATGCCAAAGGTGACACATGACCGCCTACGGGGTTCCGCTCCGGATTTTCTGTTAGGGTTTACTCCCTTAGCCTTGGTCTCTCCCGAGACGCCCACAAGGCAGTGGGGTTGTTGGGGCCCCTACACAGGTGTAGGATGGTGCCGGTGGGAGGAGGGGATGCAAGGGGGAGGGGTAGAGGGAGGGGGTGGGGGGGGGTGCAGGGGAAGGGGGTGCGGGGTGAAGATGGTGCGAGGGGGTGGCGGGCTGGGACGGGGTTGTGAGGGGGTGAGCTGAGAGGGTGGAGCAGGGAAGGGGACATACTGGCATGGCAATTATGTTATTCCTTACATTGACAGTACTGTCAGGTCAATGATGTAATGGGAGGACACATAATTGGTACATGCTGGCATGCATCATTCATATAGGAAAAAGGCTGCAATTGTTAGAAAAGCACATTTACTGACATCGATTATGACATAGTCATGCCACCCGTGAAAAACCTTATGTGTCAAGGTGTCTTTTTGAAAAGTTTGAAGGTGATCCTTTGCGGTGTGACTTCTGCACTACCAGCTAGACTGGAGGCAGGCTGCTGATCAGGACGCCCTTTGATTTTGGATGACTTGGGCGGTCGTCCTCTGGGCGCCTGAGGCCTGGAGAGCCCCGGCTGCCTAAGGGTCTCCTGCACCAGTGCAGGGCTTTCCTCAGACGTCATGGCTGTTGGAGCTGGAATCACTGGTGGAGGGGCTGAGGAGTCGGTGTCCACATTGGAATCACCCTCCGGGGGAGCCCCAGATGTGGAGCGCAGGCTCACCTCCTCCCTCTCAAAGCTCGTAAGAATCTCACTGCTCTCCCTAGTAGGACCAGGAGCAGAAACAACCTCCACAGCCCTAGTCCCTCTCTCACCTTGCCACTGCCATGTCCAGCTCATGTTCGAGGCGAGGGTTTGCAGGTCTGCACGTATTAGTGGAATGTGGCTCTCCAACCTCTTGCTGGATGAAGCCATGCCCTCATGTGCTTGGGTCTCCCCCACCATCCGCTCAAGGCTGCGCACGGCCTCTGACATTTCCGCCAGTTGTTGCCTTAACTCTCCCTGCAACTCCAGCATGCCCTGTGCTGCTGACACGAGAGGATCATCATCAGCCTGGGGCTCAGCATGGGCCTGGCCACCCACAGTCCTCTGACTGTCAGAGGTATTGCCTTTCTCAGCCTCAGCCAGCTGTTCAGGCGTGTGTATGGTGCTCTCATCTGTTCATCTGGGACCCCAAGCTCCATGTCCGAAACGGCATGTGCTCCCTGGCTGCCTGCTAACTCCAGCGCCTCTTCCTCAGCAGTGAGCGGTCTCAGGTCCTGCACACCTCCCGACTATTGTGAGCCCTCTTCGCCTGGAAGAGCAAGGATACAGATATTGAACATTTGCCAAACATCAACATGGCGCTTGTCACAACAGGGGCACTTCAACAACAGGTAGGGGAAGCTTAGTCTGGTATATGGACTCACTCGGTCATGGATGTGACATGCTCTGAGGTATAAATGAGGGTTGGTTGATTTGGATCTGCAGCCACTTTTGGCATTAACCCTCCCCGCCCAACCTCCGTGTCTTTGACTTGGCAGTGGCACCCATGTGCCATACCGTGAGGGGACATCCAGGTCAAACAGAGCTGTTCTGCAACATGCCACTTACCTTTGTTGAGCGCATGAGATCATTGACCCTCTTCCTGCACTGGACCCAGTTTCGTCGGTGACCCACAGCAGCTTACCTCCTCTGCAATCTCCATCCAGGCATGCTTAGTCAGGCGGAGGACCTCTTCTTACCATCGCTGGGGAAAAGGACCTCCCGCCTTTCCCTTGCAGCCTGGAGGAGAGTGAGCAATGAGGCATCGATGAACCATGGGACCAGCCTTTCCATTCGCACTGGGCTTCCAGGGGGTGCTGCTTCAAAGATGGTGCTGTGCTACAGGCACGCCTGGCTACTCTGCTCCAGCAGCACAAACAAAAAGTTCAAACAGCTTTCATGCAGGCCTGGCTGCCTTTTAAAGATGGCGCCAGCATCTGCTCACAAATCAGCTGACGCCGTTGCTGGCATCAGACAGTCCACCCCCTCCACATGATTGGGGGATGGGCTAACGTGCGAATTTATATCAGCTGCCACACGCAAAATCGCGGCGGCATGGCGATGCGCGGCCCGCACATGCGGGCTACCATTTTTCTTGCCCACCGCCGCTCATGGCAGCGGCTGCATAAAATTCAGCACTTGGTTTCTGTCGATTGACCCAAGTTTCTCTCTCATTGTGTTTTCATAAACGGTGTTTGATTGTGTGGCCATTGTTATACAATGGGTTTGAATGTTGCTCATCTCTATGCCATCTTGATAAAATGGTGTTTTTTCACATACATTATCCCGAGTTTGAGTCTGGGGTCTTCATGCCTACAAAGTCATTGTTAGCCCAACATGTTGGAGAGGGATAGACATTAACACTGAATGGGTCATTTACATTTCTACTGTTTTCTTCAACAGTTAACCAGACATGATGATTGGTTCAGGGTTCCAGCAGTTACCATGTGTATTTACAGTACAGAAAGTGGTCACCTGACCTCTTACTCCATCTTGTTTTGCTGCAAAAATGTGCCAGTTTTGAGTTCAATTCATCAATTCATTTTATAGTACATACTTTCTCCTTGCATGAGTGTCACATTAAGCACCTTGTTAATACTTCCTTAATAATGATCTCAGTATTTTCCCAATAACTGATGTCAGGGTAACTGGCTTGTTGTTCTTTGTTTTCTCTTTCCCTCCGTTCTTGAATAGCAGGGTTACATTTTCTACCTTCTGCTAGAACCATTTTGGAATCTAGCAAATTTTGGAAGATCACAACCAATGCATCCAATATCTCTGTAGCCATCTTTTTTCAAGCCCTAGGATATAGACCATTAGGTCCAGGGGATTTGTTGGCTTTCAGTCTGATTAATTTCTCTAATACTTTTTCTCTACTGACACTAAGTAGTTTAGGTTCCTCACTAACATTAGCCCTTGGTTCCCAACTATTTTTGTTATCAAGTGACCATGTCAGCATATTTCCATTCAAACTTCCACAGGATCACCCGACTGCCTTTCCATCCTAAGGATGGGGGTCTCCTTTGAGGATTCATTCCAAAGTGTTTTACTTAGTAGTGTGTAACATTGGACAATACAGGATATGTACCAAGCTTCAGTCAGAAAAAAACTGATGTGTTACCTAGTTCAACAGTTTTGTTTTTTATAGGCGTACTCTGTTCATAATTTAAAATGATAACTTGAAATAGTTACTTTAACTCCGAATGCAATTTACTGTATTCAAAGGCAATTTTTGTATGAATTTTGTTGCTTTGGATAAAAGTGATTGGGGTATTGGGACTTTGTCTAATTTTTCATATGTATTAAATCATATGCTTGTTTTACAGTGTAGTGTTCAATGGTTTCATTGATCTGTGTTTGATTTTGTTAGTCTGTTCACAGATTGATTAATTGCTTAATTGTACTTAATTGCTTAAGCCTAATTGTTTCGTTCACTACTTTATGGCAATAAAATGTGCAATTGTCCATTTCCCTGCCGTTGTCATGAAGACTTTTCAAGGACACTTCCAGTATTAGTTGCATTTCAGTCCCAATTGGCAAACAATCTGAAGTGCTCTTTACATAAGTCCTGTTCAGAGTCTGGACAAGTCAGACTGTTCTTACTGCCAGAAGCCAGATTTTGGGGCTAATTTGGCCTCAATTCGCCTGTATGAATTGAGCTGTAAAAGCACTTTGTATTTTACCTTTTTTTGTTCTGTATTCTCAAATTACCTCATTGTTTACCATGCAGAACAAAAGTAAAATGGTGTGGTCACTCAATTTGCTGTTCTCTGCAGAACTTATTCAGCTTTCCATGATAATGACCTCATAGTAGCAAACAGTGCTCTTCACCATTCACTAATAGATCAGAACAGTTTTTTTCCCTTTTATTATCATGACTTCATTCACTTTCATAGTCAAGTGAAATAAGTCATCATAATACTTACTATTGGTAGTGTTGTACTTGACACTTTCACTGTGCACTTGTTATATTGTGCAATTACAGAATTTTCTATCTATGTGTACATGCCATACTCCCACTCTGAGTGTCCTACTCCCACCTTTGAGCCCACACTAAGTCCTGCAATGGAATTGTTATGATTCATTAGGATTCTAAGAATATACTGCAGTATCAATGATAATTACCTGGGGCAGTTATTTGTACGGGAAGAATGAGTCACAAAACCCTGTATCATTTGGTTAGGTGCACAAAAATGCAATTGTTACCTAAGCTGTCATTTTAAATGTATTCAGCCAACTCTCAAGGACATAACAGGAGAAGAGTTTTTAGGAACAGGAAAGTCCAGTAGGCCCAAATAAGTCCATTTCCTTTTTCATAGATCAACCTCCAACTATTTACCTTCTTTTCATTTCCTTCAAACGTTTTAATCTCCGGATACAATTGGCTCTTGAACCCATATATACAGTATTGCTTCAATGACTTTTCCAGCTAACTTTTCCCACCAATCTATTATCCTTTGGGTGAGAAAATCTTGCCTTCCCTATCTAAACACCAACTTACTCATTTCTAAGTTCTGTCCCTTGGTATTTGAACTTTTCCAGTAAAAAATTTACCTAGAAAAATGCCAGTTCCATTTATACAATCACTCCTATTAATTCAAAGCTTTAACTTGCTTGAAAAAGTACCCAATAAAAGAATAAAAAATTAATAAGACACAAAAACAAGAGTTTATTTCTGCATGATTTCCAATTGAATAATAGTTAATTCAAATTAAGCAATTTCAAGTTAAAAGTATCTTGAAAACTTTAAATTAATTATCATGTCAAAGTCATGACAAGAAGCCATTGTCTGTTCCTCTGAACTTAAATTAACATCTGAAATTATGCTTTTTCCTCACCTCTCTAATCTCTCGAGGTTGGCACTGTGCTTCTGATGAGCAGGTGACCAGAATTGCTTAGAGTTTTCCAGTTTTTGTCTAACCAGGAAGATAAACAGAAAATGCTGGAAATACTCAGCAGGTCAGGCAGCATCAGTGGAGAAAGAAACAGAGTTAACATTTTGGGTCAATGATCTTTGATCAGAACTCAAAAAAAGTTAGAGATAGTTAGGGCTACGGGGATACAGCAGGGGAATGGGACTGATTGGGTTGGTCTACAGAGAACTGGCATGGACTCGAAGGGCTGAATGGCATTCTTCTGTGCCATGATAACTCTATCGCCGGAATTTCATGAGGAGGCGGTAGCCCCGCTCACCAGCTGGAAAGCCAAGAGTGAGCCTGCCTCCACTGGCCCTGGAAGCCATGACCGCATTTGGCATGTTTCAGGCAATTATGGCTTCCACCCCTCGGAGGCAGGATGTCCCAACTCCAAGAGCTGCCGGCCAATCAGAGGGCCGACAGTTCTTCAAGCCCAACAGCGCCATTGAGAGTGGTGGCCACTGCTGGAACAGCACCCAGTGAGAAGAGGTATTAAGGACGCCAGTCTAAGAAGCAGGTCCCAGCGAGGGGGGGATGTCAATCCAGAGGGTGGGAGTTGTTCCAGCGGGGGCGGCCTGTGCCGCTGGAGGGGCCCTCCATGGGGCACAGGGTGCCCGATCAGGTGGACACCCCCACCCCCAGCCCCCAATGAGGCCGCAAGGTAGTACCAGCAGTAGCGGGAAGAGACCCTTAAATGGCCATTAATTGGGCACTTAAGGGCTTCTATTGGCCTAAGGGCAGGTGGGGCGCCTGCCATCTCCCCGCTACTAGTAAGATACCAGCAGGGGAGGGTAGGCGATGGGTATGGCACTCCCGCCATCCCAACTGATTTTACGATTCCCCAGCCTCCCAGCCCGCTCCCGGGATGGGGAGCAGGGGACATTAAATTCTAGCCTATGACTCTATGTAACATGTTTCAAGCAAGTACAGAGGCAGGGAAAGGGAAGGAAGAGAAAAGGGACAGTCTGTAACAGGGTGGAAGGTAGGAAAGATTAAATAACTAAAGTGATGTTGGTGAAAGGTAACATGGTATGGTCGTGGGATAAGTAAAGCAACAGAAGTGGGTCTACAGGAGGTGTAAATGGGAAAGCAAAATCAGCTGCTGTCCAAAACATTGGGAACAATGACTAGGATCTGAAATTGTTGAACTCAATGTTGAGTCCAGAAGGCTGTAAAGTGCCTAATTGAAAGATGAGATGCTGTTCCTCGAGCTTATGTTAAGCTTCATTGGTTCATTGTAGGAGGCCGAGCACAGAGGGGTCAGAGTGGGTGGGGTGGAGAATTAAAATGGCAGAAAACCAGAAGCTCAGAATCTTTCTTGCGACTGAACGGAGGTTTTCCACCAAGCAGCTACCTAATCTACATTTGTAGAGGAGGCCACATTATGAGCAACAAATACAGTGTACTAAATTGAAAAAAGTACAAGTAAATCGCTGTTTCATCTGGGAGGAGTGTCTAGGCCTATGGGGGGTGGGATAGGAGGAGGTGAAAGGGCAGCTGTCACATTTCCTGCACTTGCATGGGATGGTGAATTGGAGAGACCAAATGCAGATTGGGGGATCACATAGTTGTTTTTAAATTCAATAATTTAATCTCTTCTGCCTTCCACTCTAACACAAATTTTCCCTTTCGTTCTTTCTCCTCCTCCCCCACCCTTGCCTCTGCTTTTGCATAAGACCTATTACACCTCTAACTTTGTCCAATTTTGACAAAAGGTCATTGTCCTGAAATATTGGACGGAATCTTTGTGGACTTAATCCCTGCTGGAATGGCATAACTATTTTCAGGCTGTGAACTCGATTTCCTAAATGGTGGGCTTTACCGAGAATAATGCCATTAGCATCCCGCCTCCAACCTCCCTGACCAATTAGACAGGGCGGGTGGGATGACGTGTACATTCTATCAAAGGAAGGACTTTTATTTAAAAAGATCATGGCATGGGTTACGATGGCTTACCTGTAAATGGATCTTTGAGGCTGCAGCAGCCACAAAAATATCAAAATATATTAATGAGCTTGACTTGGGTGTACAGGGCACAATTTCAAAATTTGCAGATGACATAAAAATTGGAAGTATTGTGAACTGTGAGGAGGATATTGATAAACTTCAAAAGAACATAGAGAGGCTGGCAGAATGTGCAGACAAGTGGCAAATGAAATTTAATGCAGCAAAGTGTGAAGTGATTCATTTTGGTAGGAAGAATGAGGAGAGGCAATATAAAATAAAGGGTACAATTCTAAAGGGGGTACAGGAGCAAAGGGACCTAGGGGTATATGTGCACAAATCATTGAATGTTGCAGGGCAGGTTGAGAAAGCAGTTGATAAAGCATATGGGATCCTGGGCATAGAGTACAAAAGCAAGGAAGTTATGCTAAACCTGTATAAAACACTGGCTCAGCCTCAACTGGAGTGTTGTGTCCAATTCTGGACACTTCAGAAAGGATGTGAAGGCATTAGAGAGGGTGTAGAAAACATTCATGAGAATGGTTCTAGGGATGAGGAACTTCAGTTACATGGCTAGATCGGAGAAGCTGGGGCTGTTCCCCTTGGAGAAGAAATTAAAAGGAGATTTGATAGAGCTGTTCAAAAATATGAAGGGTCTGGTCAACGTAGATAGAGAGAGACTGTTCCTATTGGTGAAGGACGGAGAACCAGAGGGTGCTGATTTAAGGTGATTGGCAAAAGAAGCACCTGTAACAGGAGGAAAATCTTTACGCATTGAGCGATTTGGATCTGGAATGCACTGAGAGTATGGTGGAGGCAGATTTAATCGTAGCTTTAAAAAGGGAATTTGATAATTATCTGAAGAGAAAAAACTTGCAGGGCTATAGGGAAAAGGCGGGTGTGTGAGACGAGGTGAGTTGCTCTTGTGGAGAGCTGGCACGGACATGATGAGCAAATTACCTCCTTCTGTGCTGTAACTATTCTATGATTCTATGGAGAGGAGACTTGAGAAGACTGCTCCCCCAGCCTCTCAGTCTTACCTGGATGACTGGAGGAAGAGGACAGCTTCTCCAATCAAGCAGGCATGAATGGAAGTGGCCAAGAACGTCATCAGCAGAAGTGTGCCCCCTCCAGCCTGGAGACAATGCGCTGAGGATCCAGGACTTCAGGAGGGCATGACAGGTGTGTAGCATTGTGGTGCCAGGTCCCTCAATCTGACTTGCCCAGCATTCTCCTGCACAGCACTCCTCAGATCAACACACCTTGCAGCTCCACTCATTCCTCTCTCTGCAGGCACCTTACAACCCCATCTGTGCAGCTACCACTCAGACTCACCCTCATCCTATGGCCTTCTTGCACCCATGCCTCACAGTCACTCTCCACAAATGGTGTCCTTCCCTCCTCTCCACGCAAGCCATTATGAGCACACACTCTGCTTTCTTTCCTTGCAGGAGGAGAGAGCACAAAGCTTGGCAAGAGGAGGTGACCCGATGGGGTGGAGGTGGGGTGGGGGGAGTGGTGGGTGGCCCTTGAGTGATAGGCACCTTGTCAGCCACCAGCAATGTGTGCCCACCTGCTCCACTGGGAAGGAGGTCATGTTCCAGGAGGCTACAGATGTCAGCAGCAACCTGCCATGAAAGCCTGAACCTCCTGAGCACTGGTGCTCAGACATGTTGGAGATTTGATCCTCTGCCTGTAGACCGTGTTGGGGTTCTCATCTCCTTCCAGCCGGATCTCGGTGTCCATTCCATCTGCCCTGTGGAGCGGCATGTGACTGAGGAGAAGGCAGCTGGTGCTGCTCCTGCTGCTGCTAAAGCTGATGGAGGTGGCATGGTCTCTGATCTTGCCCCTCAGTAGAGGTGGAAGGTAAATTTGCATAAGCTGTTTCTGTGCCGTGTTGAAGGCTGGCAGCAGGATAGTGCCGCTACAGGTGAATGATGTGCTAGACAGGTGAAATGCCTTCCAAGAAGTTGCCAATCTTGAAAAGTAGTTTCCCACCTGGCCATGACTGGAGCTCTTCATTGTAACCAATCAAAGCCTTCCCAATTTGTCAGTTTCACTGAAGAAGCTCTTCCTGCTGTGCATTTGCTTTGCTGACCCTGGTGAGGGGCAGACTTAACGTGGAACCCGTGTGTTTCTCAGAAAGAAGGAATCCAGGGTTAAAAATACTCTTATTTGCCTTTTCATTTGGCTCAATTGTTTTCATGCTAGACACAAGGGAGTTCTCCACTGGACTTGGAACCGCCTTGGGGAAACCCAGAACAAGGTGGGATGATATCAGGATCCCGACCTGATGTCAATTTCAGGGGATTTAATTCCCTGCCCAAACCAAAACCCGCCTCCAATTGGTTTGGAAAATTCTGCCACTTAACTCTATTTCTCTCTCCACAGAGACTGCCTGACCTGCTGAACATTTCCAGCATTTTCTGTTTTGATTTCAGATTTTCAGCATCAACAGTATTTTGCTTTTGTATTAGGGTCGAACTTATACATCAACAGTACAACATGTGAATTAATTTCAACTGTATCCCATTCAAGTCCATTGCATGGTTTATTATCAATGTTTTTGGATGACTTTTGTCATAAAATAGAACATGTACCTGAAATGTTGTGGAACTCACCCATAGATCAGGTATCATCTAGACTACACATATACTGTCCTGAGGGAAAGCACTATAGAATTTCACTCTGAACTCATAAGAGTGAAACTTCAGCAAATCTATTTAGCCACTACTCTATCTTAAAGGTCTATTTTTCTTACCTGAGTGGTTGCTTTTTGCAGATGTCATTTCCATGATCTCAGCAGCACAGGACCTGTTGTGTCCTCTGGAGAATGGAAGGTAAAATGGAAGAGAGCAATTGTCATTGAAGCAGCTCAGGTCAGTCCTGGATATCTTCTGACAGCCAGTTCAGAAGCAGCACTGATAATAGATCTAGGAGTAAATTAGCTGGATGTCGTTTTGCTAGGATTCTGAATGTGGCATTTGTCTCTATGAATGTAGTATTCCTACATTCCTTCTGTATTTTTTACTAACTATAAGGAATTGCATGGCTAGCAAGGACCAATCAGATCCAATAATGAATGTGGTTGAGGCTGCACATTGGGCTTTGTCCCCTCCTCTTCCTCTTGGGCACCCAGCGAAACAGAAAAATACCATATTTTACAATGTTTACTGTCAATTCACCACTTGGCACAGAGTTCACATTGTACATTGTAGATTATTAGTGCTACAGTATCTGCGGTGAGTGTGGCGAGTCGAAGAGACTTAGCAGTTGGCAGAAAAAAAGACAGAAGCGCAAGGGGAGAGCCAACTGTGTAACAGCCCCGACAAACAAATTTTTCTGCAGCACCTGTGGAAGAGCCTGTCACTCTAGAATTGGCCTTTATAGCCACTCCAGGCGCTGCTCCGCACACCACTGACCACTTCCAGGCGCTTACCCATTGTCTCTCGAGATAAGGAGTGAAGGGAGTGAGTAAGGAGATAAATGAATGAAAAGTAAATGAAGATAATCAGCCATGAGCTTGGAGGAGGGCATTAGTATCCTTCCTCCAAGACACCAAAAATCTCCAGGGCCCTCTCTTCATAAGCAATGAAGCTGGATATCTTCCTGTCCGCATGGATTGTTATTTGTTATATGCAGCCTTCTGCAAACAGATTGTAAAGATACATATGTTGTAGTCAGGAATATGGGGGTGAAAATGTGTTACCAAAGAGCCCAGGCTAAGAGCCACCTTATGTAAATGTGTGAACATGCTGCATTCATACACATTGCAATACAACAGGCTCAATATTTGATGCTTGCCACATTTAATGAACCACAGGGCAAATGCATTGTCCTAGCAAAAATGAGAATGTCAGTACTTTAGGAAAATACAAGAGCAGGTGTTACAGTGCTGTGCTTTCACCCTGTGCGATGCTGTATCAATTGTACAATGAGGCATTGTTGAGATGCAATGCACAGTCTTCTCTTTTGGGCCTCCTTATCTCGAGAGACAATGGATACGCGCCTGGAGGTGGTCAGTGGTTTGTGAAGCAGCGCCTGGAGTGGCTATAAAGGCCAATTCTGGAGTGACAGGCTCTTCCACAGGTGCTGCAGAGAAATTTGTTTGTTGGGGCTGTTGCACAGTTGGCTCTCCCCTTGCGCCTCTGTCTTTTTTCCTGCCAACTACTAAGTCTCTTCGACTCGCCACAATTTAGCCCTGTCTTTATGGCTGCCCGCCAGCTCTGGCGAATGCTGGCAACTGACTCCCACGACTTGTGATCAATGTCACACGATTTCATGTCGCGTTTGCAGACGTCTTTATAACGGAGACATGGACGGCCGGTGGGTCTGATACCAGTGGCGAGCTCGCTGTACAATGTGTCTTTGGGGATCCTGCCATCTTCCATGCGGCTCACATGGCCAAGCCATCTCAAGCGCCGCTGACTCAGTAGTGTGTATAAGCTGGGGATGTTGGCCGCTTCAAGGACTTCTGTGTTGGAGATATAGTCCTGCCACCTGATGCCAAGTATTCTCCGAAGGCAGCGAAGATGGAATGAATTGAGACGTCGCTCTTGGCTGGCATACGTTGTCCAGGCCTCGCTGCCGTAGAGCAAGGTACTGAGGACACAGGCCTGATACACTCGGACTTTTGTGTTCCGTGTCAGTGCGCCATTTTCCCACACTCTCTTGGCCAGTCTGAACATAGCGGTGGAAGCCTTACCCATGCGCTTGTTGATTTCTGCATCTAGAGACAGGTTACTGGTGATAGTTGAGCCTAGGTAGGTGAACTCTTGAACCACTTCCAGAGCGTGGTCGCCAATATTGATGGATGGAGCATTTCTGACATCCTGCCCCATGATGTTCGTTTTCTTGAGGCTGATGGTTAGGCCAAATTCATTGCAGGCAGACGCAAACCTGTCGATGAGACTCTGCAGGCATTCTTCAGTGTGAGATGTTAAAGCAGCATCGTCAGCAAAGAGGAGTTCTCTGATGAGGACTTTCCGTACTTTGGACTTCGCTCTTAGACGGGCAAGGTTGAACAACCTGCCCCCTGATCTTGTGTGGAGGAAAATTCCTTCTTCAGAGGATTTGAACGCATGTGAAAGCAGCAGGGAGAAGAAAATCCCAAAAAGTGTGGGTGCGAGAACACAGCCCTGTTTCACACCACTCAGGATAGGAAAGGGCTCTGATGAGGAGCCACCATGTTGAATTGTGCCTTTCATATTGTCATGGAATGAGGTGATGATACTTAGTAGCTTTGGTGGACATCCGATCTTTTCTAGTAGTCTGAAGAGACCACGTCTGCTGACGAGGTCAAAGGCTTTGGTGAGATCAATGAAAGCAATGTAGAGGGGCATCTGTTGTTCACGGCATTTCTCCTGTATCTGACGAAGGGAGAACAGCATGTCAATAGTCGATCTCTCTGCACGAAAGCCACACTGTGCCTCAGGGTAGACGCGCTCGGCCAGCTTCTGGAGCCTGTTCAGAGCGACTCGAGCAAAGACTATCCCCACTATGCTGAGCAGGGAGATTCCACGGTAGTTGTTGCAGTCACCGCGGTCACCTTTGTTTTTATAGAGGGTGATGATGTTGGCATCGCGCATGTCCTGGGGTACTGCTCCCTCGTCCCAGCACAGGCATAGCAGTTCATGTAGTGCTGAGAGTATAGCAGGCTTGGCACTCTTGATTATTTCAGGGGTAATGCTGTCCTTCCCAGGGGCTTTTCCGCTGGCTAGGAAATCAATGGCATCACTGAGTTCCGATTTGGTTGGCTGTATGTCCAGCTCATCCATGACTGGTAGAGGCTGGGCTGCATTGAGGGCAGTCTCAGTGACAGCATTCTCCCTGGAGTACAGTTCTAGGTAGTGTTCAACCCAGCGGTCCATCTGTTTGCGTTGGTCAGTGATTATGTCCCCCGATTTAGATTTGAGGGGGGTGATCTTCTTGATGGTTGGCCCAAGAGCTCTCTTCATGCCATCATACATTCCTCTGATGTTTCCAGTGTCTGAGGCCAGCTGAATATGACTGCATAGGTGTTGCCAGTAGTCGTTTGCGCAACGCCTAGCTGTTCTTTGTGCAGTACTTCTGGCTGCTTTAAGTGCTGCGGATGTTAAATCGCTGGGGGCTTTCTTGTAGTTCAAAAGTGCAATGCGCTTAGCGGCTATGACAGGTTCCAGCTCTTCATTATGAGATTGAAACCAGTCTGCATTTCTCTTCGCACTTTTGCCGTAGGTGGTCAAAGCTGACTCATAGATGGCGTCTCTGATGTGGGCCCACTTGGTCTCAGCATCCCCTGTGGGAGTGTTTTGAAGGGCTGTTACAAGTGAATTTAGAAATTTTTGTAACAGCTGTGGGTGAGAAATTCTGCTCGTGTTGATGCGCGGGTGGCCCTTCTGCTTGGAATGATGCAACTTCTTTGGTCTGAGTCTAACCTTGCTGCACACCAGGGAGTGGTCGGTGTCGCAGTCCGCACTGTGGAAGCTGCGTGTGATTTGAACACTGTTTAAGGCGGCTCGCCTTGTGACAATGAGGTCTAGCTGGTGCCAACGACGTGATCTTGGGTGCCTCCATGAAACCTGGTGACAGGGTTTAGTGTGAAAGAACGAGTTGGTGATGCAGAGGTTATGATAGGTACACAACTCAAGCAGTCTCTGCCCGTTCTCATTCATCCTTCCAATGCACAGTAACATTTCAAAATAGGCATAAAATGAGCAACATTTAACCTCGGCAATCTTCTAAAGTCAAGTATGGTCCTTTGTCAACTACTCCCAGGTTCAAGGCCTGCTGAAATATAGGAGGTGGAACTGGGAGGAAACTTGGAAATTAGTGCATTAGGTCAGCCCACCCGACACGTTCCCGATTCTGAGCAATCTTGCCAGAGACGGAGTCAAGGTGGCAGCGGCTACCCAATCGGCAGCAGCGAAGGGGCCAATTGGGGACATGGTTATGGCATCGCCGGATCTTCCTGATGGCAGAAGCCCCACCCCTCCGATGATGCTGGAGCCCAACAGATAATTGGAGGTGGCCTCCCGGCGGCAGGCCAAGGAGCCATTGCACCTCCTGTTCATCACCCCAGCATGGAGCCACTGGGATGGGAGGGCCACAGCTGCGGCCACAAGCCAGTCTGTGGAGGGGCTTTTCCTTCACATAATTGGCCTGACAGCTGTGGCTATGAATGATTTTTAAATTTCTAGAATTCTGCAGGGAGTGCCTCCATTTTGAGGCATCCTCGCAGTCTCCTGCCTACCTCTGCAGCACCCATTTCTCCTGGTGGGGCTGTCAGTCATCCAGCGCTTCGGGCCCTCTGAATGGATCTCCCGCCTTGAGAATCCACCCACCATCCCGAATTGGATGGGAAACACGGAGGCAGCCTCTTTATTGGATGCGTCCCATGACAATGTCATGTGACCAGCCGGCCTGCTGTTCCTGACAACAGAAACATTTTAAAGATTCCATTCATAATTTACTCTTTCAGCCACCTTGGGGTGAATTTTGACCCAAAAACTGGCTAGGTTGGAATTGAGTAAGATGTTAACATTTTAAAATCCCCAAACCCCACCCCAACCTACCTACTTTTGGGTTTAATGGAGGTGGGACATAAGCCTGACAGCCAGCCAACTCCCAGGAGGCAATTTAGCCAGTTAAACGAGACTGACAACCTCAGATTTAACCTGTTTTGTGTTTAACCCAGGCCGGCAGGGTTTCCCCAAACCTTGGGAAACCTGGCAGCTTAAGGGAGGTGAGGACAGCTTCAGGGAAAAGATAAGCACTTTTGCAGCACTGCTTGTGGGCCAAGAGGATTCCCTCTGGCCCCCAAACTTAGCTTCTTCCCTTAGGTTGGATTCCCACCCCACCCCCTCAGACCCCCTCTGATCGAACTTCAGACCCCCTCGGGGTTGTGGATCAGATCCTCCCTTGGGACAGGGATTGGTACCCCACCCCGAGTTGGGGATCAGGCCCTCCCCCCCATCATGCTCCTACAAACTGCTGCAGGCTCCTTACCTGGGGCTGTGGGCTGTGCTGGCTTGCCCCCTGCTTAACTGAAATCCCAGCCTTTCAATCAAGCTGACTTGTGGGCGAAAATCATGTCGCTAAAAAAGTACACACACTGTGGAGTTAATATTCTACACCCGAGGGGAAACCCAAACTTCTGGGTTTTCCACCTGAAACTCTGCCCTCTGCGCTCACCAAACCTACCCCTGTCAATATCGAGCCCCTTGATTCATCTCCTCTGGCACTTCTCTTCACTAGATGATGCTCATCAGCTCCAAATAAAACAACCTAACCTGCCAGGATTCCTGCAGTAGCATGTCTAAATTTCTTCATTGAATGGAGCAGTCCAACTTTGCTACCTTTTTACCAAAACTCTTCTGTTTGTTCTCAGGACATGGGCAATGCTTCCTGCTAGGTCTGGTGCATAGGTCACTAAAGCTGGGATGTTGTCTAGTTCCATGGTCTTTGATGTGTCCAAAGCTACTTTTAAATTCCATATTGAGGGAATCAAGTTGACTGGAAACCGGCATCTAGGATGATAGAACCTCAGAAGAACACAGAGTAGGATTATCCACTTTGTTTCTTAATTGTGTTTCATTGTATGCAGGTGGTGGGGATTAACTGAGGATTCTCTTGAGCCTCTATAAATGGACACAGACTATTTGCGGTGGTGGTGAGTTTAGTAGTGTATGCTTTTAATGTGACTCTGTAAATAAATGTAAACGTGTGTAAAGATTGGCTCCAGTTATATCCTTCACCAACTAGCTTTCTGGAATAGAACATAGTCAGAGGATGCTTGCCTAAAGGTGAAGGTTGGAAGCTAAGAAAAAAATTCAGACAGAAGACTGCTATCCTAGTGGCCATTGTGAAAAATGGCAGAAAGCAAGTATAAATTGTTATGGTATGATTACCCTCTGATGCTCTCGGAGTCTGAACGATATGACCAGTGGAAGAATAAAGTGGATCCGTGGACACCTATGAGGAAAAAAGATATGTCCTTGGCATTGTACTTCCTACCAGAAGTAAAATAAGAAATAAAAGTATTTTGTGAGATGGATGCCTGTCAGTTGGATAGTAATGAAGGTTTGGACCTGCTATTAGAGTTCTTGGATGAAATTTACAAGAAAGATGATCTGTTAAATGCATATGAGGCATGATTCGACTTTAATAAATCTCATAAAACAGATTGTCATTCAATGGAGGAATATTGTATAAAAGATTAACAAAAATCAATTTGGGGTCCATGATCAGTATGAATGTTTAAGTTGCTGGATTGTGCTAAGGTGTCTCATATGGAGAAGCCCTTGGCTTTAAATGGGTTTTTGGTTCTCAGAGAGAGCCTTCCTGTTGGATATGGTATCTGCAGCCTTGAAAAAAATCCTGGGGAAATAGTAATTTCCTTCAGCCTCCATGGAACAAGTGGGGCATTTTGCAATGACACAAAAAATAGAGGACTCAAGGATTACCAGATTTCAAAATGGTCCAGATACTGGATGCAGGGGTTAATACAATGTTAAAGACAGACAGAATGAGGATGAAAGCATCGTTAATGGATCTGGCTATTACAGCAGAAGATAAAATTGGTACAGCAATAATAGGTGAATGAATCCAAGGAACATCCAAAGAACAGTTACTAGGTGCCTCAGGTCTGACTCGAAGGATCATTATGCGGTGAACTTCCCAAAGTGGAGGGGCAGAGTTCTCAAAATGATACATGACACAGAATTTTGAGTAAGAGGATGAAGATAATAATGAATCCGAACAAATTATACTGGTCACAAGGAGTTTTAGTCCTGTGATGAATGTGTTAGTAACTTGCACTTTGATAGTATGTGGTTCAAATTGGTTAAATAGTGAGAATCAATACAAGGTTAAGGTTTATGTTTGGTGATGACAACACACTGAGGTCACTAAAGAGAGTTGTAATTCCATGTTAAATAAGCTGGAGTAAGCCATTTTATAAGTATTGATGTAGTCTCTAGTGAGATGCCTATGCTGTTGAATAAACCTTCTCTGAAAAAGGCACAAATGAAACTTGACATGGAGTGTGATTAGGCAATTATTTTTGGAAAGTTAGTGGATCTGCAAGTTACCCAGTTGGGACATTAATGCATCCCCTTAACAGAACCTAATGTTTCTTATCAGAGTGTTAGACAAGTCTAAAAAGATAGCTAAACATAAAGTGAGACCAAGTCCTATTAAAAATGAACTAAAATGTCTGTATCAGCAATGTGCACAGTGTTTGTAATAAAACAGGGAAGCTGGAGCCAGTCATGTGTTGGGAAGAAGCAGACATAGTAGGGATTACTGAGACATAGTTACAGAGAAATCAGGACTGGGAATTAAACATTACAGAGTATAACGTATTTAGAAAAGATAGAGAGGGAAAAAGGAGAGGTGGAGTAGCTGTACATAATAGGGATAAAATAATGGCAGTAGAGAAAAGGAACGCAGCTATCAGCAAGACAACAATAGAATCCATATGGATAGAGATGAAAGATAATAAAGGATCAATCACACTAATAGGTGTAGTCTACAGACCACCTAGTAGTGGAAGGGCGGTGGAGGAAGAAATATACAGACAAATTAGGGAGTCAAGCAAAAAACATAGAATAATCATGGGGGATTTCAACTGCCCTGATATTAATTTGACAGAAGAGATAGGTAAAGGGATAAGGGAATGGAGTTTCTACAATGTATACAGGGCTCCTTTCTAACCTAATATGTAAAAAGCCCAACAAAGGAAGATACGCTTTTGGATCTAGTAATGGAGAATGAACCACAGCAGATCAGAGAAGTAAAATTAGGGGAACATCTAGGCAATATTGGCCATAATATAACAAGCTTTCAGATGATGATAGAGAAGGACATAAGTATGATGTAAACCAGGCTCATAGATTGGAAAAAAGATGATTTTGAAGGGCTGAGAATAGAACTTGGGAAAATAGAATGGGCAACAATATTGGCAAACAGCAATGTAGAACTACAATGGGAAAGATTTACAATGGTGTTTAACAGATCTTATTGAATGGCGGGGCAGGCTCGATGGGCCAAGTGGACTACTCCTGCTCCTAATTCGTATGTTCGTATGTAGAGTGCAGAAAAAATATATTTAGCTAAAAGGAAACAACAAACTAAACACTTGTGAGTATCCATGGATGAGTAAAGCCATAAGGGGACAGTTGATGGTTAGGAAAGAGGCATACGTTAAATACATAGTACAAGACTGCACAATGAGAGAGAATGTGTAGAGATTAGGAGAGAAGTCAAAAAAAGATTAGGATGGCAAAGAGGAATATGAAATTAAATTACCAAGGAACATAAAACAAAATAGTAAAATTTTACTGGCACATCAATAAAAAAGGAAGGTTGAGATTGGAATGGGACCATTAAGGGATACACATGATAATACCACAGGTAATGATAGAGAGATGGCGAAATAATAAAATAATTATTTTGCTTCAGTGTTTACCAGGGAGATAGAACAGTTAGACATGACATTGAATGATGAGATGAGCAATGAGATAAGTGCATTCAAATAAAAAAGGGGATGTATTGAATAAGCTTATCAAACTCAAAGAAGATAAAGTCCCTGGTCCGGATGGATTGCAACCACATTTTTTAAAAGAATCTAGAGAAGGGATAGCAGAGGCATTACCACACATATTTAATAATTCATTAGAAAAAGGTGTAGTGCCAGAAGACTGGTAGATAGCTAATGTAATTCCTATATTTAAGAAGGGGGACAGAACATGGCCAGGGAATTATAGACCAGTCAGCTTAACATCAGTGGTAGGAAAAATAATGGAATCCCTGCTAAAGGAGAGAATAGAATATCTCAAAACAAAAAATATGATAATGAATCGTCAGCATGGATTTCAAAAGGGAAAATCTTGCTTGACCAATCGTATAGGATTTTTTGAGGAGGTAACAGAGAGAATAGACAATGGCAATGCAGTAGATGTGATTAATCTGGATTTTCAAAAGACCTTCGATCAGGTGCCCCATAATAGACTAACAAATAAGGTCAGCGGAGTCAGGGGCCAGGTGGCAGAATGGATTGCAACTGGCTTCAAGACAGAAAGCAGATCGTGGGAGTAAAGGGTAGTTATTCAGAGTGGCAGAAGATGGGAAGTGGTTTTCCACAAGGATCAGTGGTGGGACCACTGCTGTTCATAATTTACATTAACGATATGGACTTTGGAATCAAAAACACAGGCCAGAATTTTATGTTGGGCTGGAAGCCCTGCCCACCGGCCAAAAAGCTAGGAGCGAACCTGCCTCCACCAGGCCTGGAAGCCACGCTATGATTTTGCGTGGCCTAGGCCCTTAATTGGCCTCGGGTGGGTCTTCTACCCCTTTGAAGCAGGGAGTCCCACCTCCAAGAACTGCCGGCCAATTGGTGAGCTGGCAGACCTCAGTGCCAGCAGTGCCACTGGGAGCGGTGACCACTGCTGGGACTGCACCCAGCCAGAGGAGCAAGAGGGACACCAGCTAATCAGAACACAATTCAGAGATCAGAGTTCTGATGAAATGTCACTGACCTGAAAGGTTAACTCTGCTTCTCTCTCCACAGATGCTGCCTGACCTGCTGAGTATTTCCAGCACTTTCTGTTTTTATTTCAGATTTCCAGCATCTGCAGTATTTTGCTTTTATTAAAGGGAATTGGGTAGTTGGAGAGAGTTTGGAATTTATTCTGAGGTACCAGATAAGGGGCAACCAGCTTTGTCACATTGGTGGATTTTTACAGAAAAAGCCCTCGCAGATGGAACTTATAAAGCCAAAGCAAGGCTCTCTGCTAGGGGTTTTAAAGCGCAGCTGTGTGTTACAGATGTTAGAATGGACTCTCCCATAGCTGGAAAAGTAATCTTTAAAATCTTTTTAGCTCTTTTGTCCACATATTCATGGGAGTGTCATCACTTTGCTGCACGGTGATACTTTTCGGACAGAAATGTTTCTGAATCCGCCCAAAGAGGTAACAGATGCAGAAGGAAAACTGTGGAAACTAAATAAATGCATTTATGGCCTGAATGATGCTTTCAGGGTGTGGTATTTTTGGTGAGATTTGTTTGCTGAAAATCTGTTGTGTTCAATTAAAAGCAGATCTTGCAATATTTTACTGGTATCATAAAGGAAAACTTTTAGTCATCTTCATGATGCATGTTGATGATTTCTTATGGGATGGTCCTGCAGAATTTGAGAAATGTGTTATGCATAAGATGAGAATTTAAAATTGGGAATCAGACTTGTGGGGCTTTTAAATATATTGGTTTAGAGTAACTGTAGATCAACAACCCTATTTAGAGATGTCGGTCCCATCCTGGTTAATCATGCTAGGTCATGAAGAATATATTATATCCTAAAGACGAGACAGAACAATTGTAAAGCTTGATTGGTCAGTTGAACTGGTTGTGCATTCAGATTAGACCAGATGCTAGTTTTGAAATGAGTTAAGTACGATGATGAAACCCTAAAATAGAGAATGTTTTAAGGGCAAATAAAACATTTTTAAAAATTAAATCTGGAGAAATGTGTATTAAGTTCCCATCCTTAGGTGACCCAAAGAACATGAAACTTGTATTTAGCGATACTTCGCATGCTAATCTTCCTGATGAATATTCTTTTTTTTTATTCATTCATGGGATATGGGCATCGGTGGCTAGGCCACCATTTATTGCCCATCCCGAATTGCCCTTGAGAAGGTGGTGGTGAGCTGCCTTCTTGAACCACAGCAGTCCATGTGAAGTAGGTACACCCACAGTGCTGTTAGGAAGGGAGTTCCAGGATTTTGACCCAGTGACAGTGAAGGGACGGCGATATAGTTCTAAGGTGTGTGACTTGAAGGGGAACTTGCAGGTGGTGGTGTTCCCATGAATTTGCTGCCCTTGCCCTTCTAGTTGGTAGACCTCACGGGTTTGGAAGGTGCTGCCTTAGGAGCCTTGGTGTGTTGCTGCAGTGCATCTTGTAGATGGTACACACTGCTGCCACTGTGCGTCGGTGGTGGAGGGAGTGAATGTTTGTGGATGGGGTGCCAATCAAGCGGGCTGCTTTGTCTTGGATGGTGTCGAGCTTCTTGAGTGTTGGTGGAGCTCCACCCATCCAGGCAAGTGGAGAGTATTCCAACACACCCCTGACTTGTGCCTTGTAGATGGTGGAAAGGCTTTGGGGAGTCAGGAGATGAGTTACTCGCTGCAGGATTACTAGCCTCTGACCTGCTCTTGTAGCCACGGTATTTATATGGCTATTCCAGTTCAGTTTCTGGTCAATGGTAGACCCTAGGATGTTGATAGTGGGGGATTTAGCAATGGTAATGCCATTGAATGTCAAGGGGAGATGGTTCCATCTCTCTTGTTGGAGATGGTCATTGCCTGGCACTTGTGTGGCAGGAATGTTACTTGCCACTTATCAGCCCAAGCCTGGATATTGTCCAGGTCTTGCTGTATTTAGGGGAAAAGTTTAGGGGAAAAGTTTCGGGGGGATATGCGTGGAAAGTTCTTTACGCAGAGGGTTGTGGGTGCATGGAACGCATTGCCCGCGGAGGTGGTAGACGCGGGCATGATAGCGTCTTTTAAGATGTATCGAGACAGATACATGAATGGGCAGGAAGTAAAGAGATACAGACCCTTAGAAAATAGGCGACAGGTTTAGATAGAGGATTTGTATCAGCGTAGGCTTGGAGGGCCGAAAGGCCTGTTCCTGTGCTGTAATTTTCTTTGTTCTTTGTTCTTTGTATTCCGACACGGACTGCTTCAGTATCTGACGAGTCGCGAATGGTGCTAAACATTGTGCAATCATCAGCGAACATCCCCACTTCTGACCTTATGATTGAAGGAAGGTCATTGATGAAGCAGCTAAAGATGGTTGGGCCGAGGACACTACCCTGAGATACTCCTGCAGTGATGTCCTGGAGCTGAGATGATTGACCTCCAACACCACACCTCCAACACAAACTTCCTTTGCGCGAGATACGATTCCAACCAGCGGAGAGTTTTCCCCCTGATTCCCATTGACTCCAGTTTTGCTAGGGCTCCTTGATACCATACTCGGTCAGATGCTGCCTTGATGTCAAGGGCAGTCACTCTCACCTCACTTCTTGAGTTCAGCTCTTTTGTCCATGTTTGAACCAAGGTTGTAATGAGGTCAGGAGCTGAGTGGCCCTGGCGGAACCCAAACTGAGCATCACTGAGCAGGTTATTGCTAAGTAAGTGCTGCTTGATGGCACTGTCGATGACACCTTCCATCACTTTACTGATGATTGAGAGTAGACTGATGGGGCGGTAGTTGGCCGGGTTGGACTTGTCCTGCTTTTGGTGTACAGAACATACCTGGGAAATTTTCCACATTGCCGGGAAGATGCCAGTGTTGTAGCTGTACTGGAACAGCTTGGCTAGGGGCGCTGCAAGTTCTGGAGCACAGGTCTTCAGTACTATTGCCAGAATATTGTAAGGGCCCACAGCCTTTGCAGTATCCAGTGCCTTCAGTCGTTTCTTGATATCACGCGGAGTGAATCGAATTGGCTGAAGTCTGGCATCTGTGATGCTGGGGACTTCAGGAGGAGGCCAAGATAGATCATCAACTCGGCACTTCTGGCTGAAGATTGTTGCAAATGCTTCAGCCTTATCTTTCGTACTGATGTGCTGGGCTCCCCCATCATTGAGGATGAGGATATTTGTGGAGCCACCACAAATTGTCCACCACCATTCATGACTGGATGTGGCAGGACTACAGAGCTTAGATCTGATCCGTTGGTTATGGCATCGCTTAGCTCTGTCTATCGCCTGCTGCTTACGCAGTTTGGCAAGCAAGTAGTCCTGTGTTGTAGCTTCACCAGGTTGACACCTCATTTTGAGATATGCCTGGTGCTGCACCTGGCATGCCTTCCGGCACTCTTCATTGAACCAGGATTGGTCTCCTGGCTTCATAGTAATGGTAGAGTGGGGGACATGCCGGGCCATGAGGTCACAGATTGTGGTTGAGTACAATTCTGCTGCTGCTGATGGCCCACAGCACCTCATGGATGCCCAGTTTTGCATTGCTAGATCTGTTCAAAATCTATCCTATTTAGCACGGTGATAGTGCCACACAACACGATGGATTATATCCTCATTGTGAAGGCGGGGCTTCGTCTCCACAAGGACTGTGCAGTGGTCAGTCCTACCAATACTGTTATGGACAGATGCATCTGCAGCAGGCAGATTGGTGAGGACAAGGTCAAGTATGTTTTTCCCTCTTGTTGGTTCCCTCACCACCTGCCGCAGACCCAGTCTAGCAGCTATGGCCTTTAGGACTCGGCCAGCTCGGTCAGTAGTGGTGCTACCGAGCCACTCTTGGTGATGGACATTGAAGTCCCCCACCCAGAGTACATTCTGCACCCTTGCCACCCTCAGTGCTTCCTCCAAGTGGTTTTCAACATGGAGGAGTACTGACTCATCAGCTGAGGGAGGGCGGTAGGGGGAATCAGTAGGAGGTTTCCTTGCCCATGTTTTACCTGATGCCATGAGACTTCATGGGGTCCCAAGTCAATGTTGAGGACTCCCAGGGCAGCTCCCTCCCTACTGTATACCACTGTGCCGTCACCCCTGCTGGGTTTGCCCTGCTGGTGGGACAGGCCATACCCGGGGATAGCGATGGCAGTATCTGGGACATTGTCTGTCAGGTCTGATTCCGTGAGTATGACTATGTCAGGCTGTTGCTTGACTAGTCTGTGGGACAGCTCTCCCAACTTTGGCACAAGCCCCCAGATGTTAGTAAGGAGGACTTTGCAGGGTCGACAGGGCTGGGTTTGCCATAGTCATTTCCGGTGCCTAGGTTGATGCCGGATGGTCCGTCCAGTTTCATTCCTTTTTATTGACTTCGTAGCAGTTAGATACAACTGAGTGGCTTGCTAGGCCATTTCAGAGGGCATGTAAGAGTTAACCACATTGCTGTCAGTCTGGAGTCACATGTAGGCCGGCAGATTTCCTTCCCTAAAGGACATTAGTGAACCGGATGGGTTTTTACAACAATTGACAATGGTTTCATGGCCATCAGTAGACTAGCTTTTTAATTTCAGATTTTTTTTATTATTAATTGAATTCAAATTCCACCTTCTGCTGTGGTGGGATTCGAATTCATGTCCCCAGGGTAATACCCTGGGTCTCTGGTTTACTAGTCCAGTGACAATACCGCTATGCCACCGCCTCTAGTGCAGCTGGTTTGATAATATTTCTTAGGGGTGAAAATGTGAAATGTTGTCCTTTAGCTTGGGAAGCTAAGAAAATAAAAAGGGGTTATTAAAAGTACTTTAGATGCTGAAATACTGGCTTTTGTGGAGGCAGTGAATATGGTATTCTATTTGTCAAATATGTTAAGTGAGATTCTGTACAATAGGCATACTGAAGATAGTATACCCATTGAATGTTATGTAGATAATCATTCATTGGGGGATAACGCACACTGTATGCAAAGTGCAAGTGAGAAAAGGTTACAGATTGACCTTGCTGGCTTGAAACAAATGCTGGAGAGAAAGGAAGTCTCTAAAATTAAATGAGTGGATGCAAGTCATCAACTGTGTGATTGTTTTCCAAAAAGAAATGCATGTACAAAGCAATTGTTAGGGGTCCTAGAGGAGGCTGTCTCACAATATAATGCTTTCTACAGAATATGGAGGTTTTTGATTTAATTTGTTCTGAAAGTTTGGTTGTGCATACTAACTCTAATTTTTATTTAAAGAGAGAGAAGGGAATCTGGTAATTGTACATTAATTGTGTTTAATTGTATGCTGGAGGTGGGCATTAACTGGGGAGTCTCTTGAGCCCAGATAAATAACAACAATAACATATTTACATAGCACCTTTAACATAATAAAAGGTCCCAAGGAACTTCACAGGAGCATTATAAAACAAAATATGACACTGCGCCACAAAAGGACATATTAGGTCAAATGACCAAAAGCTTGGTCAAAGAGGTAGGTTTTAAGGAGTGACTTACTGGAGAAAAGCGAGGTGGAGAAGTGTAGGGAGGGTATTCCAGAACTTGAGGCCTAGACAACTGAAGGCATGGCCACCAATAGTGAAGCAATAAAAATCGGGGATGCACAAGAGGCCAGAATTAGAGAAGTGCAGATATCTCGGATGGTTGTACAACTGGAGGAGATTACAGAGATGGAGGGTGGCTAAGACCATGGAGAGATTTGAGAGCAAGGATGACAATTTTAAAATCAAGATGTTGCTTGATCGGGAGCCAATGTAGGCCAGCAAGCACAGGGGTGATAGAAGAATGGGACTTGGTGTGAATTAAGACACTAGCAACAGAGTTTTGGATGACCTCAAGTTTACTGAGGGCAGAATGTGAGAGACCAGCCAGAAGTGTTGTAGGAATAGTCAAGTCTAGAGGTAACAAAGGCATGAACGAGGTATTATGGACAGGTGGTAAGTGGTGTGGGTGGGTTCCACTTTTCACCTCCCAACTGAATACTGATAGTGTTTTGTTAAAAAAAGGTGTGTTAGTCCCTGAGTGTTTTAAGTGTCAAATAAATAGACAAAAAACAGGTTTTCTCGTAGGTTTAAAAAAAGGTAAAATTTTTATTTTAGCAGCAAAACCTAAATTGTTTGCAACCTTCACCCACTCATGCATTCACACACACATGCATACACAAGAATAGATAGATAGAGAGAAAAAGGGTAGGATGCAATTAAAGTCCAAAGTGATGTAAGAGTTCATGGTTCACAGAAACCTGTTGTATCTTCTCAGGAGGAAAGTCTTTTCAAAGGTGCAGGCCTGGATGTTTGTAGTCGTGAACTTGCTGAGGTGTTGTAGATTTCTGGTAATTGAAACTTCAGACTGGAGTCAGTAGTCACCTTTTAAGTTCTCTGCTGTAGCACGTTGAAGTATAGTATCAGCAGCAGGCCTTCTTCCTTAGTCAGACTGATCTCACAGCCTTTAGCTAGAACTGGCTTCCTATGGTCTTTTCTTGATCTCTCCTCTCTCTCCAGAGGGTTACCTTTTACAGTAAAAATCCATCACATGTGAGTCTCTGTCAGATGACACAGGGCCCTCCCTCCTGCTGTGACCACACAATGGTCCAGGATATGGAAACCATGTCTGGATAGGGGCCATTCTGTTACAGTGGTGTTACTTCACACCTATTCATATTGGTTTGGCCTGCGTGTCAGTCTGTCTACAAAAACTTTGCTAGTTCATTCCTGTAGAAAGGAGTCATCAATATTTAATGGTGCTCCTTTCAATTTCAATAGGTTCCCCCCCCAAGGCTGATTCAGACGAGGTTAATGAGTTTCATTCTCAACAGATGGGGATGTTTATTGTCAGTGCAGGAGAGGTCACCTGACTGCTACTCCATTTTGTCTGTGGTACAAGTGTGCCCATTTTCTTGTGGCTAAGTTCAACAGTTGACTTTTTATTTCATAATTTCTCCAGTTCATTGTTTATTTCATCATAGCTGCTTCTGAGCATGAATGAGGGTTTCAGCAGCAGATGAGTTGAGACAGGGACAAAGTCAAGTGAAGTTATAGAGGTGGAAATAGGCAGTCTTAGTGATGGTGCAAATATGAAGTCAGGAGCTCATCTTGGTTTCAAATGAAACACCAAATCTCAGGTTGTGGCCAGGGAGAGGGATGCAGTCCGTAGCTAGGGAACGGAGTTTGGAGCGGGGACTGAAAACAATGGCTTCAGTCTTCCCAATATTTAATTGGAGGAAATTTCTGCTCATCCAGTACTAGATATTGGATAGCAGTCTGATAGTTTATCAACAGTGGAGGAGTTGAGAAGGTGGTGGTGAGGTAGTGCTGTGCTTTAGGATGATGTCACTGAGGGGCAGCGTATAGATTAGAAATAGGAAGGGGCCAAGGATAAATCCTTGGGGAACATCAGAGGTAATGGTGCAGGAGCAGGACGAGAACCCATTGCAAATCATTCTCTGGCTACATTTAAATAGATAAGAATAGAACCAGGTGACAGCAGCCCCACCCAGCTAGACGACAGTAGAGAGGCATTGAAGGAAGATGGTATGGTCAACTGTGTCAAAGGCAGGTTGAGAAGGTCAAGGAGGGAAAGTTTACCTTTGTCATAGTCACATAGGATTCTGTTTGTGACTTCATTAAGAGCTGTTTCGGTACAGTGGCAGGGGCAGAAGCTTGGTTGGAGGGATTCAGACAGGGGTTCCCGGAAAGATGAGAATGGAGGTTGGAGATAGGACAGTAGTTTGCAAGGACAATGGGGTGAAGGGTTTCTTTTGAGGATAGGGGTAATGATGACAAATTTAAAGGAGGAAGGGACAGCACCTGAAGAGAGAGAACCATTTACAATATCAACATGGAGACTAAGAGGGGCAGTTGGGTGATCAGCAGTTTGATGGGAATAGGATAAATAGTCAAACACTAAAAGTGTTGCGGTGGGGTTAGGAGGTGTATGCTTGTACTATGACTCTGTAAATAAATATAAAAGTGTGTAAAGATTGGCTCCAGTTATTTCCTTCACCAATTGGCTTACTGGGTTAGAACGCACTTGGCTCTTTTGACTGAAAGCTCATGCCTCTTACGAATGATATTTTGCTTCTTCCTGGGCGCTGTTCTATTTAAGGATGTGGGTGTTCATGGAGCTACCTCCTCCCATTAGCTGGCTGATTTTCTTGCTTCATCTTAACAGTAGAATGATATATTGAGCAATACATGATATAATGCAGGGTAGTAATTATGGGGGATTTCAACTTCCCAAATATTGATTGGCAACTCTTTAGATCGAATAGTTTGGATGGGGTAGTGTTTGTGCAGTATGTCCAGGAAGCTTTTCTGACTCAGTATGTAGACTGCCCGACCAGAGGGGAGGCAATATTGGATTTGGTACTAGGTAATGAACCAGGGCAAGTGATAGAGCTGTTGGTGGGCGAGCACTTTGGAGATAGTGATCACAATTCTGTAGCATTCACTGTGGTAATGGAGAGGGATAGGTATGTGCAACAGGGCAAGGTTTACAATTGGGGGAAGGGTAGATATGATGCTGTCAGGCAGGAACTGAGGAGCATAAGTTGGGAGCATATGCTGGCAGGGAAGGGCACGGTCGAAATGTGGAACTTTTTCAAGGAGCAGATAGTAGGGGCCATTGATAAGCATGTCCCTGTCAGACAGGGAAGGGATGGTCATGTGAGGGAACCGTGGTTGACAAGAGAGGTTGAGAGTCTTGTTAGGAAGAAGAAGGATGCGTATATAAGGTTGAGGAAAAAGGGCACAGGCATAGCTCTGGAGGGATACAAGATGGCCAGGAAGGATCTGAAGAAAGGGATTAGGAGAGCTAAGAGAGGGCATGAAAAATGCTTGGCGGGTAGGATAAAAGAAAACCCCAAGGCCTTTTACGCGTATGTCAGAAATATGAGGATGACTAGGGGGACCGTAGGTCCGGTCAAGGACAATAGCGGGAGACTGTGTGTTGAGCCGGAAGAGATAAGTGAGGTTTTGAATGAGTACTTCTCTTCGGTATTTACGAATGAGAAGGGGTGTATTACTGAAGAGGACGATGTGAAACAGACTGGTAAGCTCGAGGAAGTGCTCGTTAGGAGGGACGATGTGTTGGGGTTTTTGAATAACTTGAAGATAGACAAGTCTCCCGGGCCTGACGGGGTATATCCAAGGATGTTATGGGAAGCAAGGGATGAAATTGCAGAGCCGCTGGCAATGATCTTTTCATCTTCTCTGTTGACGGGGGTGGTACCAGGTGATTGGAGGGTGGCAAATGTTGTGCCCCTGTTCAAGAAAGGAAATAGGAACAACCCTGGGAATTACAGGCCAGTTAGTCTTACTTCGGTGGTAGGCAAGTTGATGGAAAAGGTGCTGAGGGATAGGATTTCTGAGCATCTGGAAAGACACTGCTTGATTCGGGACAGTCAGCACGGTTTTGTGAGGGGTAGGTCTTGCCTCACAAGCCTGATTGAATTCTTTGAGCAGGTGACCAAGCAAGTGGATGAGGGTAAACCAGTGGATGTGGTGTACATGGATTTTAGTAAGGCATTTGATAAGGTCCCCCATGGTAGACTTATGGAGAAAGTCAGGAGGCATGGGATAGTGGGGAATGTGGCCAGTTGGATTAAGAATTGGCTAACTGATAGAAGGCAGAGAGTGGTCTTAGATGGTAAATACTCAGCCTGGAGCCCAGTTACCAGTGGCGTGCCACAGGGATCAGTTCTGGGTCCTCTCCTGTTTGTGATTTTTATTAACGACTTGGATGAGGAAGTCGAAGGGTGGGTCAGTAAATTTGCAGATGATACAAAGGTTGGTGGAGTTGTGGATACCGAGGAGGGCTATTGTCGTCTGCAAAGGGACTTGGATAGGTTGCAGTGCTGGGCTGAAAAGTGGCAGATGGAGTTTAACCCTGAAAAGTGTGAGGTCGTCCATTTTGGAAGGACAAACACGAATGCAAAATACTGGGTTAACGGTAGGGTTCTTGGGCATGTGGAGGAGCAGAGAGACCTTGGGGTCTATGTGCATAGATCGTTGAAAGTTGCAACTCAAGTGGATAGGGCTGTGAAGAAGGCATATGGGGTGTTAGCGTTCATTAGCAGAGGGATTGAATTTAAGAGCCGTGAGGTGATGATGCAGCTGTACAGGACCTTGGTAAGGCCTCATTTGGAGTACTGTGTGCAGTTCTGGTCGCCTCATTTTAGGAAGGATGTGGAAGCCTTGGAGAGGGTGCAGAGGAGATTTACCAGGATGTTGCCTGGAATGGAGAATAAGTCTTACGAGGAAAGGCTGAACATTCTAGGCCTCTTCTCATTAGAACGGAGAAGGATGAGGGGTGACATGATAGAGGTTTATAAGATGATCAGGGGAATAGATAGGGTAGACAGTCAGAAACTTTTTCCCCGGGTGGAGCAAAGCGTTACAAGGGGTCATAAATTTAAGGTGAAGGGTGGGAGATATAAGGGGGATGTCAGGGGAAGGTTCTTTACCCAGAGAGTGGTCGGGGCATGGAATGCCTTGCCTGGGGAAGTTGTTGAGTCAGAAACTTTAGGGACTTTCAAACGGCTTTTAGATAGGTATATGGATAAAGGAGAATGATGGGGTATAGATTAAATTGTCCTTGACAGAGGACAAAGGATCGGCACAACATCGTGGGCCGAAGGGCCTGTTCTGTGCTGTATTTTTTCTATGTTTCTTTCTATGTTCTAATGCTCCTATCCTCATAAAACAGTGCATCATTTTATGGAATAAAAACAGAAACTGCTGCAATTATATAGCACAGTCGACATCTGTGAAGAGAAAAGAGAGGTTAATATGTTTCTGGTGTGTATCCATCATCAGAACTCGTACACACCCAAAATGTCATAATGTCTTTTCCCTTTACAGATGCTGTATTTTCTAATTTCAATTCAGACTTGCAGTTTTTTCCTTTTCTATTTTATTACATCAGTTTATGATCTTTGAATATTGAAAAGAGAATTAATTATGATGCCAATCTCAAGTCATTAATTATTTATCAGCCTGTCACTTTTGCCTGGATTGGTGCAAGCTAGAAGCCACGTTTGGCTGAGTGTTTTCTATTTTGTGGGATTTGCACATGACAAATTGATTCAGAGGTTTGAGACTGAGATCGAGAAGTTCTTCTTCTCTGAGCTATTTGAAGCTGGGGTCAAAAGCTCAGCCAATTTAAAAAAATGAAAGGCACATTTGTCGCCAGGCTTTGTGAAACATTATACGTTCCAGGTAGGAGTCACTACACATTGTCACTGTATGTTCTACTTTATCTCTATCACCTGATTTTTTTTAAAGATCATTTATGTTTGGTTTGATTGTGGCTCAGTGATATGTTACAGATCAGGGTGGTACAAGGTTTGATTCCTTCTCATCTATACTCAGTTAGCTGATCTCAGGTGTGGAGGCAATGGGAACAATGTGAACAAACAGCTTTTGTGTCCCAGGTCTAGGCATTAGATCCTGTCATGTAACTATCTTGATTTTACCATAAATATTTTTGGACAAAATTGAGTGAGTTGTTCCAAACCCTTCTGCTCCACCCTTCATATTTTAGTTTAGCTGCATGGCTGCAGTTGCAATTGTTTTTGGCAACTCATCAATGTTTAGGAAGTACAAACTGGAGGTAATTCTCTCATCTTGTGTGTTACTGTCAGAAAGAAAATAATACTCTGGATATCAATTTTGAACAAATATGTTCACCAGTAAGAACATTTTAAAATAGTTCAGTCCGAATATCATTGTTTCTTTTCTGTGCCACATTTGTAAAAATCAACCAGACTATTACATATGAAGTAGTATTGTAGGCAGGAATTTTAAACAGCAACTCTCCATCATATATTTTCACAAACTGAAATATTTGGGAACTATTTAAAAAGATGAATATAGTAAAGGAAATCAGATCTTAGGGATGTGAGGCAACACTATCACTGCAGAACTTTGTGTTAAGATGAAAATTTACCACTCAGTGGCATCAATCAGGCTAAAATGGCTGATGCTAAATTTTGAGAAGTGGAAGTCAGACAACAAGGATAATGAAAATCAATGGGATTGAAATTGCAGACTATGATATTAATAATAGGTATGTATAAAATTTGTTAGTTTAACAAGAGGTAACTCCTCAAATGAATGAATGCCTTAATTAAAATAGCAGACAGAAGAATTTCATGTGAGTTGATTGTTACTAACATGGTACAACGCAGTTTCAATTACTGACCTTCTAAAGGTCATTTATCTTTGCAAAGCTGAAGAAGTCCCATGGGAATGGCTAGAATAAGTTCAGATTTCATCTCGAGGATGGCAACTGTTGATGCAGCACCATAAATCAGGCACATGTATCTCAGATACAAAGCACCTTGTGAAAAGCACCGTCACTTGTCACCATGACAGTGGCGCTCTTGAAGGATTCATTGATTAATAAAAGCTTGCCTTCTTGGTTCCACATCTTATAATCTGCATCTATATCCGACTAGGTGTTTAGCACTGTGCTAAGAATACAGCTTTGCAGCACAAAAGATCTGCAGCTTGGATTTATAGAATAAATTTTGGGAGGCCCCTCACAACTGGTGGAGACTACATGAAGCCAACATGTATCAGTGGACTTCAATGGATAGAAAATTGTGGGTAGTGCACCCATGATGTTCTGATATATGCTGGTTGTGTGTGATGCCCCACCAGTGGTGCAAAGCACGCTGATTTAAAGTTAATGGCCTCGGAATTTGACAATGCAGCACCCATTGTTAGGGTGCTAAACGGCCTCTTACAAGAAAGCGCAGGTTTATCAGCATACAGAGCAAAATTTCAAAACTTTTTTTAATTCTTTCAGGTGTTAAGGCCACGTGGTGTGACATGGGTGGTTCCCGCTTTTCAACTCCCCACCTGACCACAGCATTTTTAAAAATAAAATAATGTATTTGTATTAAGAGTTTAGCCCCTTGGGGTTTTATTTTACAAATAAACAGACAGCAACAGGTTTCTTGTAGGTTTCAAAAAACAGGAAGTCAATTTTTTATTGATCAATGTGCCTCATCCAAAAATTGTCGCAACCTCATTAAGTCACGCATTTGCTCATGCGCGTGCACACACACACACATACACACACAAGAGGAAACAGATAGAGAAGGGAAAGAGGTAGGCGGGTTTTGTGGGGGAGAAGGGTTACAATATACCTGTTGAATTCTCTTGAGACTTGAAGTCCAGGTAGTTGCAGGCCTGTGGTGATTGTAGATTTCTCTGTTGATTGAAGGTTTGGTTGAAGTTGGTGGGTCACATCCAGCTCTCTCTCTCTCTGCTGTATGATGTAGATGTCAGATCTTTTCCAGCAGGATATGTGCTTTCTAGCTTCCTGGAATGCCAGCAATTACTAGTAGCTTCACCTTCTGGGTCTGTCTCTCTCTCGCTCTCTTTCTGACTGTCTTTTTTTAAAGGTAAAACTGCCACTTCTCACCTCCTGTTAGGAGACATTTTGATTTCTTCCCCATGGTGATCGCACAATGGCCCAGGATGTAGCTACTTCACACCTCCTTTGTTTTAGAAGTCATTCAATTCTGGAATGCTTTTATGATAGGTGTGAGATGGATTTCATATCACCTTTTGACTTTGAAGATTTGTCCCTTGTCTTTGTCAGACTATTTGAATATACAAAAGGTTCACCCTCTTCTCGCTGGCCATTTTGGAGCATTGTTCACGTTTAAAAATAAAGGTTCATATTTTAAAGAAAAAATCAATTTTTTCACAACTCTTCAGAGATACTCCATGAATGTTGTATCATCGCATCTCCGATGTGCGTGACACAGGGCATGTGAGCATTGCTGGAAAAGCCAGCATTTGTTACCCTTTCCTAATAGGCCTCGAGTAGATAATAGTGAGCCACCTACTTGAACACTGCAGTTCATGGTGTGTAGGTACATCCACAGTGCCTTTAGAAAGGAAGTTCCAGGATTATGATCCAGTGACAATGAAGGAACGGCTATATAGTTCCAAGTCAGGATAGTGTGTGGCTTGGAGGGGAACTTACAGCTGATAGTGTTTCCATGCATCCACTGCCCTTGTCCTTCTATGTGGTGCAGGTCACGGGATTGGAAGATGCTGTCAAAGGAGGCTTGGTGAGTTACTGCAGTGCATCTTGCAAATGGTACACACTGCTGCCACTGTGCTCCGATGGTAGAGGGAGTGAATATTTAAGATGGTGGATGAGGTGCTGATCAAGCAGGCTGCTTTGTCCTGGATGATGTTGAGCTTCTTGAGTGTTGTTGGAACTGCATCCATCCAGGCAAGTTGAGAGTATCCCATCACACTCCTGACATGTGCCTAATAGATTGTGGACAGCCTTTGGGGAGTCAAGAGGTGAGTTACTCGCTGCAGAATGCCAGCTTCTGACCTGCTCTTGTAGCCACAGTATTTATATAGCTGGTCCAGTTAAGTTTCTGGTCAATGGTAACCCCAGGATGTTGATAGTGGGGGATTCAGTGATGGTAATTCCATTGACCATCAAGGGGAGGTGGTTATATTCTTTCTTGTTGGAGATGATCATTGCCTGGTACTTGCCACTTATCAGCCCAAGCCTAAATGTTGTCCAGGTCTTGCTGCATGTGATCATGGACTGCTTCAGTATCTGAGGAGTCTCGAATGTTACTGAACACTGTGCAAACATCCTCACTTCTGACCTTATGATAGAGGGAAGGTCATTGATGAAGCCTTGTTCCCAATTTATAGTCTCCTGCTCTGGGCTGTTTCTTCACAGGTCCAATGTCTCTCCCAGGATCACTTAGCTCTGTCTATTGCATGCTGCTTCCACTGTTTAGCATGCATGTAATCCTGTGTAACTTCACCAGATTTGCACCTCATTTTTAGGTATGCCTGGTGCTGCTCTCCTCATTGAACCAAGGTTGATCCCCTGGCATGATGGTAATGGCAGGGTGAAGGATATGCCGGGCTATGAGGTTACAACTTGTGGTTGAATACAATTCTGCTGCTGATAATGGTCCACAACGCCTCATGGATACCCAATTTTGAGCTGCAAAAATCTGTTCTGAATCTATGCCATTTAGCATGGTGGTAGTGGCGCACAACACAATGGAGGGTGTCCTCAGTGTGAAGATGAGACTGTTCTGTGGTCATTCCTACCAATACTGTAATGGATAGATGCATCTACAACAGATAGATTGATGAGGGCAAAGGTTAAGTAGGTTTTTCCCTCACCCCTTGCCACAGGCCCAGTCAGGCAGATTGGCCAGCAGTGGTGCTATTGAGCCTGTCAGTGATGGACATTGAAGTCCCCCACCCAGAGTACATTTTGCGTCCTTGCTACCCTCAGAGTTTCTTCCAAGTGGTGTTCAACATAAAGGAGTACTGTTTCATCAGTTGAGGGAGGGCAGTGTGTGGTAATCAGCAAGTGGTTTCCTTCTCATGTTTGACCTGAAGCCATGAGACTTCATGGGGTCCAGAGTCAATATTGAGGAGTCCCAGGATCACTCCCTCCTGACTGTATACCACTGTGTCGTCACCTCTGGTGGGTCTGTCCTGCCAATGGGACAGGACATACCCAAGCGATGGTGATGGTGTTGTCTGGAACATTGGCTGAAAGGTAATGATTCAGTGAGTATGACGATGAATGGCTGTTGCTTGACTAGTTTGTGGGACAGCTCACTCAATTTTGGCACAAGTCCTTAGAGGTGCATGAGGAGGACTTTGCAGGGTCAACTCTGTCCCATCCAGTACCTAGGTCGATTTTGACATTATCATAGCAGTTTGATACAACTGAATGGCTTGGCAGGTCATGTCATTACAGAGGGTAGTTAAGAGTAAATCACATTGCTGTGGTTCTGGAGTCACATGTAGGTCAGAGCAGGTAAGGACAGTAGATTTCCTTCCCCAAAGAGGCATTTGTAAGCCAGATAGATTTTTAACAGTAGTTTCGTGATCAGCATTACTGAGTCCAGCTATTTCATTCCCAATTTTAGTTAATTGAATATAAATTTCCTAGCTGCTGTGGTGGTGCTGTGGTATCTCTGGAGTATTTGTCCAGGCCTCTGAATTACTAGCTCACGAACATCACCACTATGGTGCTATTCTCTACAATACCCTGAAGAAGGTGCTTTAAGAAACCCCTCACACCCAAATAGTTATGGCTTTCTATTTGAAGCTAACTGATCCTTTAGATTGTAAGGCAAATTCACAAAATCTGTGAATAGTGCTTAGTGTAAGAATGATAACTGTCCAATGAACCATGAGAACTATAGGAAATTGAGAGATATATTTCTTGAATGATAAGACGCAAAGGGAAATTCTGAACATTTCACAAAGTGACCTCTCCTCTCAAATAACAAACAAATCCAATAGATAGGATGTACCTTTATACTTTGAACTGTAGAACAACGGACAACAGTCTCAAATGAAATCATTTCCCTCTTGGAAATGGTCTATCCCAATTGATTGAACTCTTACTTGCCACATTTAAGTTGGTTTTTAAAATTGATGATTAGTCAACAGTTTATTAATCACAATTATGTGAAAACCTACAGAGATATGGAAAAGAAAGCAAGATGACTTGGTATGCTTCAGCTTTCCCAAATTCCATAGTCTATCCACTGAGTTCTCCTCAAGATCCCTTTTTGTTCAAATTCAGCTGTCAAGCTTGGGCACAATAAATTTGGCAAAGGATATCTCCATGCACATGGAAAACATTTGTTCACCCATTCACTCAGAAAATCTGATAAATGTAAACAAACAATCAAGTTAATCTATTGAGTGAAACATTTTTAAGACAGGCAGGTTATGTTAGGAAGGTAGTGTTGCCCATGTTTTCATTCAAATGTGCCATTCTTATGTATGCTTTTCAGCACCAAAGGGCAACATTCTTGCAAATATAATTTATTATAAATATGCTTTTAATGGGTTTAATTCTCACAGCCAGTACTTGCTAAGCATAAAACAAATATGAATGGATGAAAAGATAGCTATAATTAGCTTCAGTCAGTGAGGCTAAGTCACATTTTCTGCAAACCCATTTGCTTAATTAATACAAAGAAAAGATTCGCACTGGAAAGAATGAAGCCTGAAAGTCCAACAGGTGGCATAATCTCCATTTTTAGTGAAGGAAAAGGTCATTAGGATGGTAAAATTCAATTTCTGCAGGGGAGGAAAATGGGCGGGAGCTGATCAACTGTAAGTCTTACACCCATCCAAAGTTCAAGAAGCCAATGGGCAGAATCTTAACTGCCAAGGGAAGGCAGATTTGGGTGCATGTGGGGTGTTAAACGCTCTAAAAATGGTGTTGGGTCAGAATCCCAATACCATACCACCCACTTCCAGGTTTAACTGGCGGATTCACAGGCGAGCAGGAAACCCCTTGGAGCTGTCGGGTAAGTAATTGTAATATGCAAATAGGTAATTAACTCCTGTCTTAACACAGAATTCTGGCTTTGACAGCCAGTATGGCTTTCCTGAGCCAGGGTCTGCAGTGCACAACTGGGAGTGCTTCTTCAGTGAAACTGACAGGCTGGAAAGCCTTTGATCAGTAAAACTGAATGGCTCCAGCTATGGTCAGGTGAGAGGCTGCTGCTCACAGCACTCCTTCACAGAGAGGGCTTTCACTGGTGATTGCCAACATTTTGAAAGTCAGTTCACCTGTCCTGCACTTCATTCGCATTGAGCTGCACTTCTTTGTCAATTTTCACTGCAGCATGGGAGCAGCTCATTCAGCTCCACCTTGGACCACTGATGAGGAACAAGAGGAAATGTCTTTCTCATTGGCTTATCACTCCAATGCTGATGAATTGGTGCACAATCCTTGGACAGATGGGCAGCATGCATACAATGAAAGCCATGCTGCTACAAAATGTGACAGAACAACCAGTGGCAAGCTGAAACAAAGATTCCATTGCTAGAACCGTGCTGGAGAAGACCTGCAGTACTCGACAGAGCAGGTGTCTGGATTTGTGGCGGTCTGGTGTATGCGGCACAACCTCACCATCATGAGGACACTGTCCTTGCCACCAGCTATATGACGAGCAGCTGAGGAGCAGGAAGAGGGGAAGGAAGAGGAAGAGGAAGGGAGGAGGCAACCTAGTCAGCCCCTTTCTGGACAGGCTCTCTGTAAATAAATCATCTGACTGCGATACCAGTAAATGCAACCCCAATTCCCCATAAACTCTCAGTCCCATACCCTATCTCCCCTCTGTTATTGACCATCACAGCATCCACTTGGCCACAATGCAAAATAAAAACCACTACAAAATAAACATTCCAAACAAATGTTCTAAATGAAATGATGTCATATTGCATATAAACGTCATCTAATCACTCTTGTGCATTTCTTTAGTTCCTGTTTTGCAGGTTCCTTTGCCTGGCCTAGTGTTCCTCTGCTGTGCTACCCCTGTGGCTGCAGCATGGATGGAGGAAGGCTGCTGACGTTCAGGGGTGAGACTGCAGATGGCCTTGGAGGACGACCTTGAGCAGCTCTGGGCCTTGAAGACCCAACTGCAGACAGCACCAACTCAGCATGGGTGACAGCATTCTGGCTGGCTGGCTGACAAACAACAACAAGGGTACTGGCAGAGTGTCAGGAGTGGGAGGATGAATGCTGTCAATCTGAGAGAGGACAGCAGGTTCGTGCTCCATGGAACCACTACCATTCCCCAGAGCAGCTGCTGGGGGATAGATTGCTGGACTGCAGTAACACCCTGCAAGTTGCTTTGCACTCTGTAATCCACAGTTATGATGTCATCAGTCTGAGCTCCCACTGCACATTCAGATATTGGGTGACTACTATTTATGTTGCAATGGAAGCTGTAATGTTGGCCATCATGGTTGGGTCCACAAGTGGGTGAACAGAGTTGACCACCACTTCCGTGCTGGAAAGGATGGACTCCAAGCTCTGTCAAAGCCCTGTGCGAAGTTGGTGCTGGACTCCTCCATGCTCCTCGACATTGACTGCAGGCTTTCTGGCAGGAATGTCAATGCCCCAAGCATTTAATTGTGCATGTCCTTCAGCGTTCTTCTGTAGGCTGCCCCATCAAAATCCTCATTTAAGTCCTCTGCAGCAGAACCTGTGTACAACCTCTGCCAAGCTGGCAACTCTACTATCCTTGCCCCTGCCCTGCCCTCGCTGCAGGCCACACGTGCCCACTGAATCACCATGTCTAGATCCCAACTCTAATCTATCCCCTAAGATACATGTAGTGTCAGTATCTGAGCTAGTAGTTTCAAGTATGAAATTAGGTGACGGTGCTGTGCCTTCATCATCATCTCTTCCTGGTGTTCCTGCACTGTCTAGCCAGTTTGCATCCCTTGAGTATCTGAAAGGAAATAGGCACAAGGGTAAGGTTGTGATGAGAGGAGTGGGAGAAAGTAAGAGGAGCATGCTTACACCATCTGCAGCTTGTAAATCAAAAGAGAGTGTGGGATGAGGGAGAAGTGGGATGTGAGAAGGAGGTTCAGGTATGAGGATACCATCTTTGATGGTTTCAGCCCAGCTGTTGACCATGGCCTCAGCACTGGTCATCCCAATAATGGCAGCACCCTCTCCTCCTTGGGAGCTAGGCCATGTAGGCACACTTTCCCCCTCCAGTTAGCTCCTGCTGCCTCTGGTTGTGTGCCACCTTGTCTTGCAAAAGAGAAGGACGTGCATCGGTGAGTGTTGTGCAATCTGTTTGGCTGATGTGGCTGTCATGTTGGATTGCTTAGCAGTATTTGAAAGCTGTGAGACATGGGCGTGTGGCATGTAGCAGTGCATTAGTGTGTGAGGGTGAGATGAAGTATATGAATGTCAGGTATAAGTCCTGATTGACAGAGATTGTTGGTGGTTGAGTGATGGGGGTGTGGTGCATTGAGCAGTGTCTGAGTTTAATGGTGCATTTGGTAGGACATGGCATTTGCAGATGCAGTCACTGACCTTGACCACTTGTGTGAGGTCATTGAACTTCTTGCGGCACTGTATCCAGGTCCTCGGGGCTTGACTCATGACATTGACCTCCACGGCTATCTGCTGCCATTGCATTTTGACTGTGTGTCTGGATGGCCTCCTTCCATCCTGTGGATACAGCATACCGCTGCACCTTTCCACATCCTCCAAGACCACTCAGTACAGCATTCGAAACCTGAGTCTGCTCTCTCCCCTGTTGTGCCATTCCTCACTTCTTCCCAGATCAGAGTCTCTTCAATCACAACTCCCAGCACCTGATCCAGCCACATTGCATCTCCCCTTAAGAGATGCTAACTAACTTTAAGTGGTAGTAGCCACTCATGATATTGACCCCCCTGCTGATGCGTCCAGCCAATGGTTAGGGCTGACTAGATACAGAAATCATTTAAATGATCAGGCAGCACAAAGTTGGGGCTGGATTTTATGGGTTCTCCTGAGGCTAGGTTAAAGGTGGGAGGGCGGGTGGGCCATAGAATCATGATGGGTGATGTTGCTGAGGCCACGATAGGCTGATGGTGGCCTTCACACCCAGAGGCCAATTGAGGCCCTTAAGTGGCCTGTTAACGGCCACTTAAGGGCCTCTTCCTGCCGCCACTGTGATCTGACCAACGGCAGGGGGTGCCTCCGCCACACGGGGAGGGCACCATGTAAACCCTGTGAGCTTGGGGTGTGTCCCTCCTCCATGGGCAATCTGTGGCCCACGTAGGGCCCCAGCCAGGAAACAATGCACCTCTCAGGAACTCCCCGCCCCCTGGGCTTTAGGACCACCCCCCCAAACCCCATTACTGGGGCCTTCCCTATGTTTGGTCGGCAGTTCTTGGAAGCGGGTTCCCTGTCTTTAAAGGGTTGGGGATCTCGGCGCGGGACACTTAACCTTCAAAACACCAGAAGATCGCTCCGGGGGTCATGAAAAGGCCAAGGCAAGGTTCCCCTTGCCATTTCCACCCAGCACCGGAAGCCCCACCTTTTCCACAAAATCCAGCCCTTGGTGTGCCATCTGCATTGCAATCAATGGGCGTGCATTAATCGTGTATCATGATTCCTGTGCCTGTTTTCAGGGATATCCAATTTAGCCCCTGCATTGTCTCTTTTCTTATCTTAATTTTCAGGAACTTTTTTTTCAGTGACTCTTTAAGGAAAATGGAAACATTGGAATAGACTGTGTTCATTTTTCAACCATTTTCGCGTCGCATCAGACCTGTGCCGGTGCCACTGGGTTCCCCAAGTTTGGATCTTGCACAGCTGCCTTCAAAACAAATGTAAAGCTGCCAGGACTCAACAAGGCCACCTACCAGGAGGATCCATTGCAATAATCTGTGCAAGACCTGCACTTAGGGAACCAAGCTGCACCAGCACAGTATGAAAGGATTCTTTGATTTACACACATTACATATTGATGAAGAACTTTCGTGAGCCCATACCTCCTTAGCAGGTATCAATGTTATCTTCTTTCCCCACCCCCAACCCCCTCACAGCAGGATTTCAGAATCAAGAGGCGGTTTCTAACCTATTCTTGGACAAGGGCCCCCTGAGGCCTTGTTATGCCACTGAATAGTTTCTCCTGCTCCTCGTCCTTAAATCTTTTAATCTTATATCTGTGTCTCCTTGTTCTACACATCTCACTCTCCGGAATCTGTTTCTATGTATTCTGTCCCATTCTTTCATAATTTCTAAAACAACTACTTGGTATTAGCACTTAGTTGTCAGTTTTTAGCATGCCATAAAGGGCTCTGGAATGATATAAGCACAATAGTTTCTACTTTTGTTGAGGCTACTTGCCATAACAATTGGAATTTTGATATTTTTTGCCCTAACTAAGTAACTACAGTCTTTGCACAAGTTGTTCTGATGAAAGGTCACAGACCTGAAACATTAACTTTGCTCTCTCCACAGATACTGCCTGACCTGCTGAGTATTTCCAGAACTTGCTGTTTTCATCGCACAAATTGTTATACTGCCTGTCAGCAGAATAATTCACCACTGAATTTCCTTTCAAGCTTATAATTACTGCATTTTTCTATACCAACTGATGGTAGAATATGTGCCAGGTCCAGATAAAGGTGGTGTAATGAGCAGACTGGGTGAGCTTAACATTTGCACCATGCATAAATAAGTTAATGTTGCACAATCCAGAATGAAAAGGGCAAGGGTAGGAGTAAAAGTTAATTGCCAAATTCAGACTTACTTCAGAGTTATGTCCTTGCAATGCTTTAATTACACCATGTTTGATATTCATGTTTCCAGAAAGGTGCAGGTAGCCTGAAAGAAGCAATTAAGATGTTTCCAGGGAAGTCTGAATAGAACAAGAACATTGAAATTATTCTTTGTGGAAAAGGCTAAGGGCAAATGTAAGATAAATGCTAATGTTGTGAAGGCAGTAAACAAGCTGCATGTTATAGTGAGTTTTCAATGATTGCTGTACTAATCATGCCATTATGTCACGCATTGTTGTTTCTGTAGTCAATGATTCATAGGAGGGCTGTTGATGTTTGTCAAACAAATAATAAGATAACTGATGATTCCATGTTGCTAGGCAAACTGTATCATAATAGTTCCATTTATGAATACATTTTGAAACCACAAGAGAGTAAAGGAGATTTTTTTTTAATTATTGAAAAATGAGATGAAGGGCCAAGCTCCATTGTGCAGAACATCACCAAACTTGAAAAGAGGTAAATCAACAAGATGTGAACAGATGACATCAAACTACTGCCAGTGATACTTGAGTGTCCCTTGTGCCTGTGCAGGAATGAGCTGACTGTGCCAATAACACAAGGTCTATACATTTGCATGTTCTTCTGGCACTCTGCGTGTGTGGACCATGATGTGCCAGGGGTGCCAGGGGGCTGGTATTGCATATGCCAGCAGAGCAGCCAAGAGCTGTTGACTGTCTACAGAGTGCTGGTGAGATTTTCTGATATAGGATGGAGGACCCGGTGCAATGGGGAAGAGGTGACATGGAGAAAGAGGTGGAGAATGCCAATGACCAAATGGGTGAAAGGGGAAGAGTATTTATATATTTTTTTTAAATTGGAGCCTCCTCTTCAGTGGCTATTCCAAATAAGTAGAGTGCTGCTCAAGTGTTCCAGAGTATCATGAGGAGCCCCGCATCAAAAATTCTAACTTTTTGTAGGCCTTGAGTCTTTTGCAAAATTGAGGTACACATGGCACCTTGGCACTAACATAGTGCCTCTAGTCTGTTCTACTGTGGGAGGTTCAGTTCTATCTCAAGTCTCTTGACTATTTTCTGTGCATGTGCATGAATGGGGGCAGAAGGTCTCAAATCATTCTTCTGAAAATGTGGAGGGAATCTCAATTTTCTAGAACATTGTTTTTCTGTGGAACAGGAAAATGTCAACACTTTTATACAACCTACTGCCGGAATATTCAACCTGTGGCCCCAGAGCCATATGAGATCCACGTGCCCTAACAATTTGACCCTCAAAGCCTAAGCAATTTAGTCCTGTGCATGCTTATATTTATTTGTGAGCTTGGAGGTTTGGGAAGAGCTGTTTCCAGTGCTCATGCCTCATGAGTGGATAAATCTTAAATCAGAAACCTAAGATCTCTTGCAAATTTTCGCTTTTAGCAGTGCCAGAAAACTGGCAGCAGTGATACGGCCACCTGTAATGACTTTACCAGATTGAAGTCCGTGGATAGTAAACTTGGTTGAAAGAAAGACTTCCATTTAAATAGCGCCTTTCACAACCACCGGACTTCTCAAAGTGCTGTACAGCCAATGAAGTACTTTTTGATGTGTACTCACTGTTGTAATGCAGGAAACGTGGCAGCCAGTATGCACAAAGAAAACTCCCACAAACAGCAATGTGATAATGACTAGATAATCTGTTTTTGTGATGTTGACTGAGCCAGGCCAATGGGGATAACTCATAATGTTGGCCAATCCGCCATTGTCACCATTGAGAGTGACATCCACTCCATCCACTCCAAGGAATTTGCCTTTAAGAAGTATGACCCAAATGTGAACAGTTTTACAACAGCCCCCCACCACAGATTCAGCCCTAAGTGTGGTTTAACTCAGGTCCTATACAATTTTAACATAACTTTGCTGCTTTTCAATTTTATCCTCTATAAAGAGCCCTAGTTTTCTTTTTTATGGTCTTATTAATCTGCATCACTACCTTTAGTGATTTGAATATTTGAACTCCCAAATCCCTTCGCTCCTCAAACCCATTTAGCTTCTTATTATCCAAATAGTATGCAGCCTCTTTATTCTTCTTACCAAAATTTTACACCTTACACTTACGTATAATGAGATTCATTTGCCAACGACACAACCTTTTTGCAAGTTCATTAATGTCTTCTTGTACTTTGTTGCAGTCTTCCCCAATATTAACTATATGATAAATATAATCAAGTAGTGATTCGTTAGTTGTGTGTTTCTTTTTCATCAGCTACCAAAATGGCATCCAGTCGGCTAGTTCTCAAAACTTAGAATCATAGAATTATAGAATCTTATAGCAAAGAAGCAGGCCACTTGGCCCATCATACCTGTGCCAGCTCATAAAAGAGCTATCCAATTGATCCCACTCCCTTGTTTTTTCCCTATAGCTGTGCAAATTTTTCCTTTTCAAGTATATATCCAATTCCTTTTTAAAAGTTACTATTGAATCTGTTTCTATTACCTTTCAAACATTCCAGATCATAACAACTAGCTACATTTAAACGAAAACTCTCCATCTCCCCTCTGGTGTATTATCAATTATCTTAAATCTGTGTCCTCTGGTTACTGAACTACCTGCCAATGGAAACAGTTCTTCTTATTTACGCTATCAAAATCCCTCATAATTCTGAGTGGCTCTACTAAATCATCCCTTGACCTTCTCTGCTCTAAGGAGAACAATCCCACCTTCTTTAGTCTCTCCACATAACTGAAGTACATCATCCTTAGTATCATACTGTTAAATCTCCTTTGCACTCCCTTGAAGGCCATGGTATCCTTTCTAACTTGCAGTGCCCAAAATTGGACAAAATATCCTAGCTGAAGCCTAACCAGTGATTTATAAAGGCTAGGCATAAGCTTTTTAACAGCTATATCAATGTCCTGTCATCTTCAAAAATTTGTGTATGTGAACTGCTAGGTCTCTCTGTTCCGCACCCCCTTTAAAATTGTACCATTTAGTTTATATTGTCTCTCCCCATTCTTCATCACAAAAATCATGTCACACTCCATGCATTGAATTTCATCTGCCATGCTTTTGCTATTTCACCCGCCTTTCTACTTCTTCCCAAAGTCTACTAAAATATTTCTCACTATATGTGATATTTCCAGGTTTTATGGCATCTGCAAACTTTGAAATTGTGGCCACTATTGCCAAATCACGGTCAATAATATATATCAAAACAAACAGAGGTCCTAATACGACCCCTGGGGAATGCTACTCTATATTTCTCTCCATTCTACTCTCTGCTCTATGCCTCTTAGCCAATATTATATAATATAGACAATGTTAAGGGATAATTATTGAAATAAACGTAGTCGTATCACATAATGATCCTTCTGCAGCTGCAGCTTCTAATCAACTACTGTTTAATTTCATTGATCACAATTTTCTTTTGTTGCATGTTTTACACATTGCAGTGGACACAAGGCTCTTAAAATCAGACTTAACTTGAAAATCAACATCTTTAGGCATCCCCTAAGTCTCAGCAATAGCACACCATTGTGTGTGAATCCTGGCTATGTTAATAGTTTTCAACAGGGCAGTTAAAATTTCACAAATGCTGTGTTGAGTATATAAAGTGTTGTTAAGATTCATTGCAGTTTATTTGTGTTTACTTCATATTGACTGAATGGCAAAGGTCCCTGGAGATTCTCCATTCCCTCCTTTGCTCATATTTTAATTGATATTAATTTTCTCTCTTGTCAACCTGCCAGCTTTTTTTCAAGTGAATTGTTCAACTCACCAATGCTCATAATTTTCTTGAAATTCTGTAAGGTTACGCTGTGTGTGGGGTGAAGAAGGCAGCTTATTTGCCATTTTATAGATGAAATTGAACATAGGGGAACATTACTAAATTAAAAATTAAGTTAGATGATACAATAAAAATATATAACTTGCTGATCCTATTTGCAAGGTCTTTCCCAGATGTCATCTGTAGTTTTTAATGTAATTTTTTAATGATTTAGTAATATTTTAGAAATTTTGTCAGTTTTTTTTAATATTTGTGCTGGTGTGAATACAATAATGCCTTGTGTTTGGAGGTGTTTTATACAAGGCTTTAGCATGGACAATAAACTCTGTAGTGGTTCACTATTAATGTTTTTACTTAAATGCTTATCTAAATCATTCTCAGCTCTTCCAAGGCTTGATTGTGGGAAAAACTCAGTTTTAAAAAGTCACTTATTGTGTGTTTCAAAGCTCCAGGGGTGGTGGAGACTCAACCATACATCGATTCGTAAATTGAGGAATTTTCATAGCAACTTTACACATTCCCTTGTGCAAGATCAAGCTGATAAATAAAAGTTAATATGAGATATACATGACCCAACATATTGAATTCTCTGTTGACACAGAGAAGGCAGAATGGGGAGAATAAAAAGTTGATCTGGAGCTAAGCCAGCATAAGCAAAAATAGACTTTGTCTAAGGAGACCATTAATATCCTGCAGTATTTCCTGAATGATGAATTGTCAGACAGTCTTCACTCAGCATTGTCCTCCCTGTGGCAGTCAACTTCTTTGTCACTGGTAGCTTCCAGGTTCTAATAGGGGTGAAGTGCTTTCCAGTCTACAGAGCCATTAAACAAGTTCATTGTTCCACCACGGCCACCAGTAAATCAATCTTAGCATTTTCCTTTCGTCTTTTGGATATCTGACATGCATAGACATCATCACCATGTTTTAGAGACTCAAAACCAAGCGATTCAAAAAATCCACACAGTTAGACTTTCTGTTTGCCTGACGTGGGTGCGCACTCATTCTCTGTAGGGACACACCCCAACCCCGAAGTCCAGAGAGTTTAGGCAGATTTTGACAGAACCAAGGTTTAGGCATCTTATAACAGACTCTAGCATTTTCCCCACTACCGATGTCAGGCTAAATGGTCTATAATTCCCTGTTTTCTCTCGATCTCCTTTTTTAAATAGTGGGGTTACATTAGCTACCCTTCTATCCATTGGAACTGTTGCAGAGTCTATAGAATTTTGAAAAATGACCAGCAATGCATCTACTATTTCTAGGGCCACTTCCTTACGTACTCTGGGATGTAGATTATCAGGCTCTAGGGATTTATCGGCTTTCAATCCCATCAATTTCCCTAACACCATTTCCCTACTAATACTGATTTCATACAGTTCCTCCTTCTCACTAGACCCTATGTTCCCCAACATTTCTAGGAGGTATTTTGTGTCCTCCTTTGTGAAGACAGAACCAAAGTATGTATTTAATTGGTCTGCCATTTCTTTGTTCCCCATTATAAATTCCCCCGTTTCTGACTGTAAGGGACCCACATTTGTCTTCACTAATCTTTTACTCTTCACATATCTATAGAAGCTTTTACAGTCAGTTTTTATGTTCTCTGCAAGCTTACTCTCATACTCCATTGTCCCCTTCTTAATCAATCTCTTTGTCCTCCTTTCCTGAATTCTAAACTGCTCCCAATCCTCGGGTTTGCTGCTTGTTCTGGCCATTTTATATTTCTCCTCCTAGGATCTAATACTATCCCTAAGCCACGGTTGAGCCACACCTACTGTTTTATTTTTGCGCCAGACAGGAATGAACAAATGTTGTAATTCATCCATGCACTTTTTAAATGCTAGCCATTGCCTATCCACTGTCAACCCTTTAAGTAACTTTCCCCAATCTATCATAGCCAACTCGCACCTCATACCTTCATAGTTTCGTTATTTAGATTCAGGACCCTAGTCTCAGTATTAACTCTCTCACTCTCCATCTTAATGAAGAATTCTATCATGTTATGGTTGCTCTTCCCAAGGGACCCCACACAACAAGATTGTTAACTAATCCTTTCTCATTACACAATGCCCAGTCTAGGATGGCCTGTTCTGTAGTTGGTTCCTCAACGTATTTGTCCAAAAAACCATCATGTACACACTCCAGGAATTCCTCTTCTACAGTATTATTGCTAATTTGGTTTGCCCAATCTATATGTAAATTAAAATCACCCATAATTGCAGTTGCACCCTCATTGCATGCGTCTCTAATTTCCTGTTTAACGCCATCCTCTACTTTACCACTGCTGTTTGGGGGTCTATATACAACCCCCACCAACGTTTTCTGCCCCTTGGTGTTTCTTAGCTCCACCCATACAGATTCCATATCAGGATTCTCTGAGCTAATATCCTTCCTCATTATTGTATTGATTTCCTCTTTTACTAACATTGCCACCTCCTTTACCTTTTTGCCTGTCATTCCTAAATATTGAATACCCTTGGATGTTGAGTTCCCATCCTTGGTCACCCTGCAGCCATGTCTCCATAATCGCAACTATATCATATCCATTTACATCTATTTGCACAGTTAATTCTCCTACCTTATTGCGAATACTCCGCACATTGAGACACAATGCCTTTAGGCTTGACTTTTTAACATTCTTAGTCATCTTAGCATTGTTTCGCACTATGGCCCTATTTGTTTCTTGCCCTTGATTTTGATGCCTTCCGCTTTTGTCTTTTTGTTTCCTGTCTTTTGTTTCTATCCTTGTTTCCTCCTCCTCAGTCTCCCCTGCAGAGGTTCCCATCCCCCTGCCATTCAAGTTGAAATCCTCCGCAACAGCACTAGCAAACACCCCTGCGAGGACATCGGTTCTGGTCCTACCTGGGTGTAACCCGTCCCGCTTGTACAGGTCCCACCTTCTGCAGAACCGGTCCCTATGTCCCAGGAATCTAAATCCCTCCCTCCTACACCATTTCTCCAGCCACGCATTCATCTGGTCTATTCTCCTGTTCCTATACTCACCAACACGTGGCATAGGATGTAATCCTGAGATTACTACCTTTGAGGTCCTGCTTTTTAATTTAGCTCCTAACTCCTTAAATTCATCTTGCAGGACCTCATCCCTTTTTCTACCTAAATCGTTGGTACCGACATGTACCACGACCACTGGCTATTCATCCTCCCCCTTCAGAATGTCCTGCAGCCGCTCCGAGACATCCTTGACCCTAGCACCAGGGAGGCAACATACCATCCTGGAGTCTTGTTTGTGGCCACAGAAACGCCTGTCTGTTCCCCTTACAATTGAATCTCCTATCACTATGGCTCTCCCAGTCTTTTTTGTTCCCTGCTGTGCAGCAGAGCCATCTGTGGTGCCACGAACTTGGCTGTTTCTGCTTTCCCCAGGGAGGCCATCCCCCCCGACAGTATTCAAACTGATATATCTGTTTGAGAGGGGGATAGCCACAGGGGACTCCTGCACTACCTGCCTGCGCCTACTACTCCACATGGTGGTCACCCATCCCTTTTCTGCCTGTTCAGCCATTACCTGCGGTGTGACCACCTCGCTAAACGTGCTATCCACAACGTCCTCAGCATCGCAGATGCTCCACAGTGAATACACCCGCAGCTCCAGCTCCGTAATGCGGGTAGCCAGTAGCTGCAAATGGATACACTTCCTGCACACATAGTCGTCAGGGACACTGGAAGCGTCCCTCATTTCCCACATAGCGTAGGAGGAGCATATCACGGGTGCGAGCTCTCCTGCCATGACTTACCTTTAGATTACTTAATTTCTCCTTTTAATTAAAAAATACTAATAATGCTCGGGGCCTTGTTCTACTCCAAACACTATCCGCTACAATCTAAAGTCCTTAATAAATTACACTAATGTAAAAAAACACACTTTAGTGGTACTAACCTTATCACTTATATGGTAGGTTTAAAAACAGAACTTTCCCCTGATTTTTTTTAAGCTATTTCTGGGCTCTAACAGCTGTTACTCACCAATCAATCACCTTGCAGCTTTCCTGTGATGTCACCGTTGACTTTTTTTTTCAAACTCTGGTGCGCCTGGACTGCTCTCCGCTCCTCTCCAGGAAGGTAAGTGACTGGGCCTCAATACTCAGGCTCAATTTATCCTCTTCTCTCGCTCAGCGTCCTCCCCACAGGTCTGCTCCACTCCTGGAAGTGAAGCCACTGGTCCCGTTGTTGGGACCGGAAGCAGTTGTGGCTTATGTCAGGGCCAGGAACAGCCGGCCACACACGTTCCAGCAGCGGACAGACAATTAAGGGCAATGAGGCACAGGGCCAACCAATTACATGGTCAGTGGCAGGGGCGGGGCAAAGACGTCAGCAGCAGCTGACACCGCGGCAGGTCCTGGCACCATTTTTAAAGGGTTGCCAGACCTGCATTCAATCTTGCATCTGCAGTGATAGGATTTCCAGAATGCTGAAAGGCTGCAGAGTAATGGCAGACAGTAGACCCAAAGATGTTTTATCAGTACATTAAGAGCAAGAGGAAGGCAATGCATTTGGGGAGGGCAAACAAAGCAAGGGAATATACAATAAATGGGAGGATATTCTATCTCCTATCCTTCTTGGGTTTGTGGGGTGACAGAAAATGGGTTTGGGCTTGTAAACAAGCTCATAATCATCAGCAATCTCGGCTGCATGTCTGGCTGTTGAAACCTTCTTGTTCTCTATATGCCATCACATCCTATTGTCAGCCTTACATTGGCACATGACTTTAACAAGGTAGTTACCATGGATTTAAAGGTGTGGGACAAAGAGAAGAATATTTTCATTCTACATTTTATAGACCTAGCAACTAGATTTAGTCTTTCTACAATAATAAATAGCAAGGACAAAAAGGTGATTACAGACAAAATTATGAAGAAATGGATAAGAACTGGACTTGGGGCACCAGCTAAGATGATGGAGAGAAATTTGACAATGACAAGTTCAATAACATGTGTGAAAACATTATGGTTATGAATACTGCAGCTGAAAGTCCTTTCAGCAATGGGCTCTGTGAAAGAAATCACGCAGTAGTTGATGAAATGCTGCATAAAATCTTAGGTGACCAGCCAAGCTACAAGTTGACAACTGTCCTGGCATGGGTGGTTCATGCAAAGAATTCACTTCAGATGGTTGGAGGATATAGTCCCTATCAATTGGTCCATGGCAGAACCCCAAATTGCCTTCTGTACTGTGCAGCAGTCCTCCTGCTCTAGAGGTACCACCATTAGTTCAATTTTTGTTGCACATTTGAGTGCTTTACATGCAGGGAGATGGGCTTTCACCAAGATTGAGGTCTCTGAGAAAATTCAGAGAGCTCTGAGACATCACATAAGGCCATCTGAGGTGGAAGGGCCCTGGTAAGGTAACTGGTTGTGATGGTAAGACAGTAGTTATCAAGCATGGAAATCAAACTGTTAAGGTTCATTCTTGTGATTGAATGGGTTTGATTACAAAATCTCATAATCTGAGCAGTTGATAGAGGGAAATGCTGCACCTTGTATCTCAAATACTCATGTGTTTTGTGATGAAGGTCCTGAGGAACAGAATGAGGTAGATCAGGGGTTGAATAGTAATGTGAGGGATCAAGAAAGAGCTATCACATCCAAAGGACAATTGCCCCGAGTAGGTGCTCGGGTGACATATATTCCAGAGGGGTCTAATAGATGCAGGGATGTAACAAATGTGGAAAATGCAGGAAGATCTACAGGCAAATTGGTTAAATGTTCAAGATGATGACCACGAAGCAAGGTCTGTGGACTGGCAGAATTGGGTGAAAGAGTGGAGGGTAAGAAAGCACAGTGCAATTTCTAATAGTGGGTCTGGAAATGATTCTTGCGCAAGGAAGCGATCACCTACTGGAGAACAAGCCTCCGATAATGCGCGAGGGAGTTCTTCTAGCAGTGGTCCCAAGAGACATTAAAATGTTAATAGAGGCCATTGTTTGAGCAGATGCCACAATGAACCAAAGGCTAGAGAGTAGTCTCGGAATAGAACTAGAAGTAGAAGTCCTCATGACTGTGAAGTTTTAGTGGTCACCAATAAACTTGAGGATAACAAATAAGAGAAGCAAAAGATAAGGAATTAGAGAGTTGGCGAGAGTTTGGAGTCTATTCTGACGTACCAGATAGGGGACAGCCAGCCTTGTCACATAGATGGATTTGTACTGAAAAAGTCCTTCCCATTGGAACTTATAAGGCTAAAGCGAGGTTAGTTGCGAGGGGTTTTGAAGAGCGACTGGGGGATACAGATGTTAGAGTGGACTCTTCCACAGCTGGAAAAGTAACCTTGAAAATCTTTTTGGCTCTTTTGGCCACATATGCATGGCAATGTAGATCCATTGACATAAAAGCTGCATTTCTGCAGGGTGATACTATTCAGAGAGAAGTGTTTCTGAAACCACTCAAAGAGGCAGCAGATGCAGAAGGAAACCTATGGAAACTGAACAAAAATGCATTGATGGCCTTAATGATGCTTCCAGGGTGTAGTATTTCTCAGAAAATTGGTTGTGTTCAACTAAAAGTAGATCCTGTTTTATTGGTATAAAGGGAAACTTTCAGCCATCTTCATGATGCACACTGATGATTTTTTATCGTGTGGTACTGTGGATTTTGGGAAATATGTTAGGAATAAGATTAGGGCAGAATTTAAGATTTGGAGGCAGGATTGTGGGGCCTTTAAATATATTGGTTTAGATATTAAGCAGACTAAGTCTGGAATTAGTTTAAATTAACAATCCTATTTAGAGAGTGTTACTCCCATCACGGTTTATCCTGTTAGGTCATCACAGAAAGATGATGATATATCTAAAGCAGAGACTGAGCAATTGCAAAGCTTGATTGATCAATTAAACTGGTTGGACTCTCACACTAGGCCTCATGCTAGTTTTGATGTGCTCGAGTTAAGCACGATGATGAAACATCCGAACATTGAGAATATTTTAAGGGAAAATAAAACATGAAAGAAACAAAATCTGGAGAAATGTATACTGAAGTTCCCATCCCTAGGCGACCCAAAGAACATGAAGCTAATAATCTTTAGTGATGCGTCAAATGATAATCTTGCTGACGGGTATTTGAGTGCAACTGGTTTCATAATATTTCTGATGAGTGAAAATGGGAAATGTTGTCCTTTAGCTTGGGAGACTAAGAAAATAAAATGGGTAGTTAAAAGCACTTTAGCTGTGGAAACACTGGGTCTTGTGGAGGCAATGGATATGGGGTTCTATTTGTCAAATATTTTGGGTGAAATTCTGCACAAGGGACATCCTGAAGATAGGATACCCATTGAATGTTATGTGGATAATCGTTCTTTGTGGGATAATGTACATTTTACAAAAAGTGTGAGTGAGAAAAGACGAAATATTGACCTTGCTGGATTGAAACAAATGCCGGAGAGAAAGGAAATCTCTAAACTTAAATGGGTAGATGCAAGTCATCAGCTATCTGATTGTTTCCCAAACAGAAATGACAATACAAATAAATTGTTAGGGGTGCTAGAGGAGGGGCATCACACAATGTAATACTTTGTACCCAATATGGAATTTATTTTGAAATGTTGGTTTGGATTCTAGAGAGCCCCCAATGCCGGAATCTGTGACAGGGGGGGGCCTGAAGATGGCCCCAGATGAGACCCGCCATGGACCTCGATGCCGGCAGGGCCTTGACCCGATATTGCTTGCGGTGGCAAGGTCTCGTGGCAGCCCCCCGCTGCTTGGCAATGGAAATGCAATCTAAATATTTAAATACTTTTTTTTTAAGAGAGATACAGCACTGAAACAGGCCCTTTGGCCCACCGAGTCTGTGCCAACCATTAACGACCCATTTATACTAATCCTATACTAATCCCATATTCCTACTACATCCTCACCTGTCCCTATATTTCCCTACCACCTACCTATACTAGGGGCAATTTATAATGGCCAATTTACCTCTCAACCTGCAAGTCTTTTGGCTTGTGGGAGGAAACCAGAGCACCCGGAGGAAACCCACGCAGACACAGGGAGAACTTGCAAACTCCACACAGGCAGTACCCAGAATTGAACCCGGGTCGCTGGAGCTGTGAGGCTGCGGTGCTAACCACTGCGCCACTGTGCCGCCCTAAAATTAAAATACTTGCATTAATGAACCTCCCATCTCCTCCTGATGTCCCGCCACGATCTTCATCCTGGCGGATTGCACTCCCACACCATCATATTCCTGTCCGGGGAAACGAGGTATGACACTGGTGGTGGGGGGCGGGGTGGAGAGGAGGTTAATTTCACAGTGCTGGGGGGGGTGGGGTTGGAGAATGGAGTCAACCTAACGTCATGGGTGTAGGGGATGGTGGGAAGGGTTATAGTTTAAAGTTAGTGCAGTTGGAAGGGGGAAGTTCAGATAGTAAAGGTCAGTGGTTTGCGACGGAAAGGGCAAATAAATAATTTAATTGTTATTAGGAGGGGAGTGGGAGAGGGTCTAAGGAAATGTATCTATTTACTTTAATTCAATTGCACTTTAAATAATTAAATTCCTGATAGGGTTGACAGCCCTTTAAAAATGTCGTAGGCACCTACACACAGCCAGCTGACGGCATTGCTGGGGATGGACATTCCACCCCCTCCACATGATTGGCGGGGGGGGGGGGGGGGAGGAGAGAGAGGAGGACAACCCCGGCTATTTAAATGAGCCGACGTGCTTGGAATCGCGGCCGCTCTTTTGGCACGTGGCTCGCACAGGCTGGCTGCCATTGGTAGAATTCAGCAGTTTGTTGAGCATGTTAATAATTTGTACATAACATGGAATTTATTTTGAAATGTTGTTTGAGCATATTAATCCACGTTTATTTATATAAGAAGGGAATCTGTTAATTTTTAAAAATTCTTTCATGGGATGTGGGCATTGCAGGCCAGCATTTATTGCCCATCCTTAATTGCCCTTTAACTGAGTGGCTTGCTGGACCATTTCGAGGGCATGTAAGAGTCAACCACATCGCTGTGGATCTGGAGTCACATGTAGGCCAGACCAGGTAAGGACAGCAGATTTCCTTCCCTAAAGGGCATTAGTGAACCAGATGGGTTTTTACAACAATCGACAATGGTTGCATGGCCATCATTAGACTAGCTTTAAATTCTAGATTTATTAATTGAATTCAAATTCCACCTTCTGCTGTGTTAGGATTCGAACCTATGGCCCCAGAGCAATACCTGGGTCTCTGGGTTACTAATCCAGTGACAATACCAGTACACCACCGCCTCCCCCCTGTTAATTATGCATCAATTGTTTGATTATTTGCAGGTGGAGGGTGTTAACTGGGGTCTTACTTAAGCACTTTTCAGCACTTTACTGAGACTGGTGGAGGGTTTTGAATAAGAAGCTACATGTCTGTAATCCTTTTACTCTGTACAATAAATGTGAAACTGAGTAAAGATAGGCTCCAGCATTATCCTTCAATAACAAGCTTTCTGGAGTTCAACAACAGCCTTTCTGGAGAGGCGGAGACTTCATTGTTACTACCTCTTAGACATCTGCAGATAGTTGAGCCTTGACCAGTAGACCCTCTCTGGAGGGTACCTCCTTCTGTGTGGGGGAGCCACTTGTCTTTCCCCTCTGTCACCTTCTCCACTATCTGGAGGCCACTGCTGACCCTCCTGTGGCCTCACAGATCATTGTGGTGCCACTGCAAGTGCCTGGACCTCCCTTCTGCTCTGCCGCACCTCTTCTTCAATGAGATCCCTGAAGCCTGGATGAATGAGGCCCATGATAGGTGGCCTCTCCCTAAGTACAAGGCCTTCACTGCCAGCGGACCCCTTCTTCCTCCCACTTGGCACCTCTGATGAGGTGGCACTTGCCCGTTGCCCCCCGGAATGGCATTCCTGCTGTTCTGATACTTTTTCCCCCACTCATCAGATGATGCCTGATGTCTTCCCTTCTCCACTGCGCCTGGCAATCAATGCTGCCTCTCCTGGTGGCCTCCTTTTGCAGCCAGCAATGAGTTTCCACCTCCAAGTCACCTCCCTCAAGCAGGCAAGGCTCTGAAGCCCCATAGATTCCTTGAGCTATTAATAAAATTTAAAACCAAGAATAAAATCTCTATCAATAAGCCTTTTAAACACCTTAATTGCCTGCCTGCCGTGTCAACGTCTGATCTCCGCCCTCCATGTTTGCTGCCATGGACAAATTCAGGATGGGACTTCCTGTCCGACATCTCCCATCCTGATTTTATGCCTTCTGCCTCTGTTCCCGTCCCTGAGATCCACACAAAATTCAGCCCATGTTCTTTATGATGGAGAAATATGAGGTTGGACATTCAGCTCGACGTTGAATTCAATGCCAAGATTGTGAACAGTTGAAGACAGTGGTCCAGAAGGGCATTAAAACCAGTGGCTAGGGTACAGAGTTTCTGGCTGTGGATGAAGACAATTGCTTTGGTCTTCCCAATGTTTATGCAGGGTAAATTGTGCTTCATCCAAGAACGGATGCCAGATAAGTAGTTTGACAGGCAGTGGTAAGGTCAAGATGGTAGTGGAGGGATGGATCCTGTTGTCAGTCAGCCTACAAAAGGAAGCTGACCCCTATGTCTTCGGATAATATTGTAAAGGGGTAACATGCGAAGTGAAAAAGGAGGTGACCAAGGATAAATCCTCAATACATCAATCTAGCAGAATATAACACATTACTAATGCAGTTATAAATCTTCATTCACATTTGTCTCAAAAGTACAAATTCATACAGATGTTGAACTGTGTTTGGTGCACATATTAGCTTAGAATAATTATAGTTATTGCGCAGAAGTACACACATCAATCTCTATAATATTCGGTTGTAGAGAAGCAAACAATCTTCCTGTTAGTTCTCTCCTGATAGATCAGCAAAGTATTACAAATTGTCACTGGACGTGAAATGATGCCTCCTTACTGGGTTAGGGAGTAGTGGGTGAGGGAATTACTCATTAGATAGAATGAAAGTGTACTAGTAACTGGTTCAATTTACAGTATTGTTATGACCATGATTGTAGGCTGTTGTGCTGCTCCTTCTCGCTGAAAAAATATAGTGCCTCGACACTGCTTCAATGTATTACTAGGCTGGTAAAAAGCACCATAGGAACTCCTGAACTCTATTTTCCAACATTCACCAGAAGGACCACCAGAAGAGTATGAAATGCTTTGTCATTATTCAAATACTGACATTTTTTTCACCATAAAAGTTTTGGAGTCTCTGTAATAGCATGGTTGCGTACATCTGGGCTCATATCTCACAGGGAATCCAAGGAAAGGTGCCTGTCACTTTCACTATGTTGAACTACATTTTCTTCATTTCCCTGATGTAGCTATTAATGTAGGCCTGGTCTGCTAATAAGATACATTTTTATGGTTACCCCATTGTAGCAAAGACATAGAATTGTTGTCATTATCAAGACCAATGCAGGGGACAGCAGCATAGTGCTAATATTACTGGACTGGTAGTCCAAAGGTCCTAACTAGTGCTCTGGGGGTCATGAGTTCAAATCTCACCATGGCAGCTGCTGGAATTTCAATTTAATTAATAAATCTGGAATTAAAAGCTAATCTCAGTCATGGTGACCACAAAGCTACTGGATTGTCATAAAAACCCATCTGCTTCACTGATGTCAATTAGGGAAGGAACTTTGCTGTCCTTACCTAGTCTGGCCTACATGTGACTTCAGACCCACAACAATGTGGTTGACTCATCATTACTATTGGCTGCCCCTCGCAGGCAAGGATGATTGTCTTCCGTGAATCTGAAGATTGTTGATGAGGTCAATTTGGGATCTACAGACTTTATGGCATGTAGGGCATTGGTTGTCATGTGGGATGTCTGGTCGTGTATTATTAGTTCGGGTCATGGCTTGTTCTTTTCGCTGCTCTCGCTTTTTCTCTTCATTTTGTCACCGTTGAGACTCAAAATGCTGGGATCCTTCCCACATACTCTACTTCCATCTGGTTTGGTCCAGGGTGATGGTCTCCCAGGAGTTGATGTCAATGTTGCATTTCTTCATGTTAGCTATCAGCACATCCTTGAAGCCCTTCTTCTGTCCTCCTCTGGTGTGTCTGAGCTGGGAGAAGAGAACCTGCTTTGGGAGCCTGGTAACTGACATCTGAACTATATGACCAAACCAACGAAGCTAATGGCAGATAATCATAGCCTCGATGCTTGTGGTACCTGCTTGTGAGAGGACACTGAGGTTTGGGCACCTGTGCTCCCACTTGAAATGTAGGGCAGCACAGTGGCGCAGTGGTTAGCACCGCAGCCTCACAGCTCCAGTGACCTGGGTTCAAATCCGGGTACTGCCTGTGCGGAGTTTGCAAGTTCTCCCTGTGTCTGCGTGGGTTTCCTCCGGGTGCTCCGGTTTCCTCCCACATGCCAAAGACTTGCAGGATGATAGGTGAATTGGCCATTATAAATTGTCACTAGTATAGGTAGGTGGTAGGGAAATATAGGGACAGGTGGGGATGTGGTAGGAATATGGAATTAATGTAGGATTAGTACAAATGGGTGGTCGATGGTCGGCACAGACTCGGTGGGCCGAAGGGCTGTTTCAGTGCAGTATCTCTAAACTAAACTAATCTTCTGCAGGCAGCATTGATGAAATGACTCCAGTGCTTTGAGGTGCTTCCTATACATTTTCCATGCTTCAGCCCCATACTGCAAGGTAGGGATCACATCTGTATGGTAGACCATGAGCTTGGTTTCAGTTTTGATGTCATGATCTTCAAACACTCACTTCCTCAGGTGGCCAAAGGCTGCATCAGCAGATTTCAGGTGATGCTGGATTTCTTCATCAATGTCAGCCTTCTGTGAAAGATAACTTCCAAAATACTGGAAGTGTTCCACATTTTCCAGGCACTCATCATGAATCCTAATCAATGGGGCTGGGGCATGTGCATTTGGAGCTTGCTGATGGAGGACTTTGGTCTCCTAAATGTTGAGTGTAAGTCTCATCTTCTCATTTGCCTCAGTAAATATGTTCATGATTCTCTGAAGATCCATTTCTGACAGACCACTTACTGCAGCATCATCATCGTACTGGAACTCAATGGCTGAAGTCCAGATGGTCTTAGTTTTTGATTGATGTCACCTGAGATTAAGTAGTTTACAGTCTATTCAATAAATAAGCTGCACTCCAGCAGGAAGCTTCTCTCTAGTCAGATGAAACATTGCTGCTAGGAAGATAGAAAAAAGATTTTCTGTCAGGAAACAGCAGGACTGGTTGATGGAAGTGATCAGGATATCAACGAACTGATTGATCGCAAGAGCAAGACTTTCTGTGCCTGGCAGAATGACCCAAACTCAAAGCAAAAGAAACTGGCTTACCAACAAGCAAAGGCAGAAGTGCAAAGGAGCACCTGCAACATGAGGAACAGGTGGTGGGCAGACAAGGCAAAAGAAATTCAACATCTCGCTGACATGAATGATATCCGTGGCTTCTTCACTGCCACAAAGACCATTTATGGCCCAAGTAATCAAGGACCAGCTCCTTTGAGGCCTAAGGATGGGGGAGATCTGATCAAGGAACGGAAGCTGTCAATTCTCGTTGGAGGGAGCATTTTGAAGACCTTTTCGATCAAGAATCCATTGTTGACAAGAGTGTTTTCAACTCCATCCCACAACATCCAGTTAGACATGAGCTCGGAACTCCATCAACGCCTATGGAGGTGATGAAACCCATCAGACAAATGAAGAGCAATGAAGCGATTGACTTTTAACTAACCTCTGAAATGGCTTAGCAATCTACTCAGTTGTACCAAACCGCTACAGAAAAGTCGAATAAGAATGAAATGCCTAACAAACCACGCAGCATTGACCTAGGCAGCATGTACCATACGCAAGATGCACTGCAGCAACTCATCATGGCTCCTTAGGCAGCACCTTCCAAACTCTTGACTTCTTCCACCTAGAAGGACAAGAGCCACAGATGCATGGGAACACCATCACCTGCAAGTTCCCCTCCAAGCCACACACCATCCTGACTTGGAAATATATCGCCATTCCTTCACTGTCACTGGACTAAAATCCTGGAACTCCCTCCCTAACAGCACTGTGAGTGTAAATACACCACATGGACTGCAGCGGTTCAAGAAAGCTGTTCACCACCACCTTATCAAGGACAATTAGGGGTGGGCAACAAATGCTGGTCTTGTCAGTGATGCCCACATCTCCTGAAATGAATTCAAACAAAGACCCCAGAACAACAATGGCACACCCTACCCAGTGGACTCTCAAAGTCCTCCTTACTAACATTGGGAGACTTGTGCCAAAATTGGAAGATCTCTCCCACAAACTAGTCAAGCAATAGCCTGACATAGTTATACTCACCGAATAAGACCTTACAGCCAATGTCCCAGACTCCTCCAACACCTTTCCTGGGTATGTCCTGTCCGACTGACAGGAAAGACCCCCCCCTCCCCCAGAGGTGGCGGCACTGTGGTATACAGTTGGGAGGGAGTTGCCCTGTAGGTCCTGAACACTGACTTTGGAGTCAATGACGTCTCATGGCATCAGGTCAAACAGGGGCAAGGAAACCTCCTGCTGATAACTACCTACTGCCCTCACTCAGCTGATGAATCAGTGCTTCTCCATGTTGAACACCACTTGGAAGAAGCATTGAAGGTAGCAAGGGCACAGAATGTACTCGGGGGGGGGAACTTCGATGCCCATCACCAAGACTGGCTCAGTAGCACCACTGCTGGCTGACTCCCGAAGGACATAGCTGCCAGACAGGGCCTGCAGCAGGCGGTGAGGGAACCAAAAAAGAGGGAGAAATCTGCTTGACCTCGCCCTCACCAATCTACCTGTTGCAGATAATCTGTCGATGACAGTACTGGTAGGAGTGACCACTGCACAGTCCTTGTGGAGATGAATACCCGGCTACACATTGAGGATCCATCCATCATGTTGTGTGGCACTACCACCATGCTAAATGGGATAGATTCAGAACAGATCTAACAACTCAAAACTGGGCATCCACGAGGCGCTGTGGACCATCAACAGCAGCAGAATTGTATTCAAACACAATCTGTAACCTATGGCCTGGCATATCCCTAACTCTACCATTACCATCAAGCCAGGGGATCAAGCCTGGTTCAATAAGGAGTGCAGGAGAGCATGCCAGGAGCAGCACCCAGCATACCTCATACCTAAAAATGAAAGGTCAACCAGGTGAAGCTACAGCACTGGACTACATGTATGCTAAACAGTGAGAGCAGCATGTGAAGATAGAGCTAAGCAATCCCCCAACCAACGGATCACATCAAAGCTCTGCAGTCCTGCCACATCCAGTCATGAATGGTGGTGGACAATTAAACAACTTACTGGAGGAGGAGGCTCTACAAATATCCCCATCCTCAATGATGGGTGAGCCCAGTACATCAGTGCAAAAGACAAGTCTCAAGCATTTGCAACCACCTTCAGCCAGAATTGCCGAGCGGATGATCTATCTCAGACTCCTCCTGAGATCCCCAGCATCACAGATACCAGACTTCAACCAATTCGACTCACTCCACTGGATACAACAAAGGTTATGAACCCCGACAACATTCCAGCAGTAGTACTGAAGGCTTGTGCAGTAGAACTAGCCGCACCTTTAGCCAAGCTGTTCCAGTACAGCTACAACACTGGCATCTACCAAAGTGGAAAATTACCCAGGTATGCCCTGTCCACAAAAGGCAGGACAAATCCAATCTGGCCAATTACTGCTCCATCAGTCAACTCTTGATCATCAGCAAAGTGATGGAAGGTGTCGTCGACAGTGCTCTCAAGCGGTACTTACACAACAATAACCTGCTTACCGATGTTCAGTTTGGGTTCCACCAGGGCCACTCAGCTCCAGACCTCATTGCAACCTTGGTCCAAACATGGACTAAAGAGTGTATTCAAGCAGTGAGATGAGAGTGATTCTAAAAAGTAAAGCCAAAACAGAAATCTCTGATAATTTAAACTGTGGAGGGACGGGATTGAATTAACAGTGCGTTTCTCCCGCCACAATCAGAATCATATATTTTGATTGGGGGCTTTGACTGGAGCAGTCGGTCATAACAGTATAGGTAACAGGTTTCATTCAACCTGTTTCATTCAACAGCACATAAATTAAATGTTAAGACTTGTCCATCCATTCTTACATTATTGCCCATCGTAACTCTTTTTATTCATTCATGGGATGTGGGCATCGCTGGCAAGGCCAGCATTTATTGTCCATCCCTAATTACCTTTGAAACGGTGGTGAGCTGTTTTCTTGAACTGCTGCAGTCCATGTGGGGTAGGTACACCTACAGTGCTGTTAGGAAGGGAGTTCCAGGATGTTGACCCAGTGACAGTGAAGGAACAGCGATATATTAGATGAATATTAGAATATTAGAATATTAGAATATTAGAACATTACAGCGCAGTACAGGCCCTTCGGCCCTCGATGTTGCACCGACCTGTGAAACCATCTGACCTACACTATTCCATTTTCATCCATATGTCTGTCCAATGACCACTTAAATGCCCTTAAAGTTGGCGAGTCTACTACTGTTGCAGGCAGGGCGTTCCATGCCCCTACTACTCTCTGCGTAAAGAAACTACCTCTGACATCTGTCCTATATCTTTCACCCCTCAACTTAAAGCTATGTCCCCTCGTGTTTGCCATCATCATCCGAGGAAAAAGACTCTCACTATCCACCCTATCTAACCCTCTGATTATCTTGTATGTCTCTATTAAGTCACCTCTCCTCCTCCTTCTCTCTAACGAAAACAACCCCAAGTCCCTCAGCCTTTCCTCGTAAGACCTTCCCTCCATACCAGGCAACATCCTAGTAAATCTCCTCTGCACCCTTTCCAAAGCTTCCACATCCTTCCTATAATGCGGTGACCAGAACTGCACGCAATACTCAAGGTGCGGCCTCACCAGAGTTTTGTACAGCTGCATCATGACCTCGTGGCTCCGAAACTCAATCCCCCTACTAATAAAAGCTAACACACCATATGCCTTCTTAACAGCACAGTGGCGCAGTGGTTAGCACCGCAGCCTCACAGCTCCAGGGACCCGGGTTCGATTCCGGGTACTGCCTGTGTGGAGTTTGCAAGTTCTCCCTGTGTCTGCGTGGGTTTTCTCCGGGTGCTCCGGTTTCCTCCCACAAGCCAAAAGACTTGCAGGTTGATAGGTAAATTGGCCATTATAAATTGTCACTAGTATAGGTAGGTGGTAGGGAAATATAGGGACAGGTGGGGATGTTTGGTAGGAATATGGGATTAGTGTAGGATTAGTATAAATGGGTGGTTGATGTTCGGCACAGACTCGGTGGGCCGAAGGGCCTGTTTCAGTGCTGTATCTCTAATCTAGTCTAACCTGGGTAGCAACTTTCAGGGATTTATGTACCTGGACACCAAGATCTCTCTGCTCATCTACACTACCAAGAATCTTCCCATTAGCCCAGTACTCTGCATTGCTGTTACTCCTTCCAAAGTGAATCACCTCACACTTCTCCGCATTAAACTCCATTTGCCATCTCTCAGCCCAGCTCTGCAGCCTATCTATGTCCCTCTGTACCCTACAACACCCTTCGACACTATCCACAACTCCACCGACCTTCGTGTCATCCGCAAATTTACTAACCCACCCTTCTACACCCTCATCCAGGTCATTTATAAAAATGACAAACAGCAGTGGCCCCAAAACAGAACCTTGCGGTACACCACTAGTAACTAAACTCCAGGATGAACATTTGCCATCAACCACCACCCTCTGTCTTCTTTCAGCTAGCCAATTTCTGATCCAAAGCTCTAAATCACCTTCAACCCCATACTTCCGTATTTTCTGCAATAGCCTACCGTGGGGAACCTTATCAAACGCCTTACTGAAATCCATATACACCACATCCACGGCTTTACCCTCAGCCACCTGTTTGGTCACCTACTCGAAAAACTCAATAAGGTTTGTGAGGCACGACCTACCTTTCACAAAACCGTGCTGACTATCGCAAATGAACTTATTCTTTTCAAGATGATTATAAATCCTATCTCTTATAACCTTTTCCAACATTTTACCCACAACCGAAGTAAGGCTCACAGGTCTATAATTACCAGGGCTGTCTCTACTCCCCTTCTTGAACAAGGGGACAACATTTGCTATCCTCCAGTCTTCCGGCACTACTCCTGTCGACAATGACGACATAAAGATCAACAACAACGGCTCTGCAATCTCCTCCCTGGCTTCCCAGAGAATCCTAGGATAAATCCCATCTGGCCCAGGGGACTTATCTATTTTCACACTTTCCAAAATTGCTAACACCTCCTCCTTGTGAATCTCAATCCCATCTAGCCTAGTAGGCTGTATCTCAGTAATCTCCTCGACAACATTTTCTTTCTCTACTGTAAATACTGACGAAAAATATTCATTTAACGCTTCCCCTATCTCCTCTGATTCCACACACAACTTCCCACTACTATCCTTGATTGGCCCTATTCTAACTCTAGTCATTCTTTTATTCCTGATATACCTATAGAAAGCCTTAGGGTTTTCTTTGATCCTATCCGCCAATGACTTCTCGTGTCCTCTCCTTGCTCTTCTTAGCCCTCCCTTTAGATCCTTCCTGGCTAGCTTGTAACTCTCGAGCGCCCTAACTGAGCCTTCACGTCTCATCCTAACATAAGCCGCCTTCTTCCTCTTGACAAGCGCTTCAACTTCTTTAGTAAACCACGGCTCCCTCGCTCGACAACTTCCTCCCTGCCTGACAGGTACATACTTATCAAGGACACGCATTAGCTGCTCCTTGAATAAGCTCCACATTTCGTTTGTGCCCATCCCCTGCAGTTTCCTTCCCCATCCTACACATCCTAAATCTTGCCTAATCGCGTCATAATTTCCTTTCCCCCAGCTATAATTCTTGCCCTGCGGTATATACCTGTCCCTGCCCATCGCTAAGGTAAACCTAACCAAATTGTGATCACTATCGCCAAAGTGCTCACCTACATCTAAATCTAACACCTGGCTGGGTTCATTACCCAGTACCAAATCCAATGTGGCATCGCCCCTGGTTGGCCTGTCACATACTGTGTCAGAAAACCCTCCTGCACACACTGGACAAAAACAGACCCATCTAAAGTACTCGAACTATAGTATTTCCAGTCAATATAGTTCTAAGTCAGGATGGTGTGTGACTTGGAAGGGCACGTGTACCTCAATTTAAATTATTTTATATTCTTTTGCTTATGACACGCCCATGCAATAACGCAAAAGATGTGAGTGATTATTGACTCCATAGTAGCCACGCCATTCATCAGAGCCTGATCTAGAAGCACTGGGGTCAGTGACGGGACAGCCCACCAAGGGCAAAACACCTGATTCCCCTGCAGACAATGAAGCATCCATCCCGCACGGTTTTAAGTGTTTCCAAGTATCTGCACTCTATTTCATCTCATGATAATGGGGCGGGCCATTGCGCGAAGCACCTGTTCTTTGAATGGTTAGAGTAGGGCGCTCTGCTAACCGTGGAGATCCCTTTAATACATGCACTGGCTGGCTGGTGGCTGTCTCTCTGCTTGATTCTTGTTGCTGTGAATGACGTCGGTGCTGTGATTCAGCTGCTCCGCTTCACACATCATTCAGCGGATTTACTGCGAGCTCATTCAGCGATGTACTGCACCGGCGAGGCTGGGGCAGCAGCAGCCGCAGCAGCATCTGGACACGCACAAAGGCTTTGAGCCGCTATTTTAACGACTGGGCGACGTTCTCGTCTTGCTTGGAGGGCGGGGGGGGGGGGGGCGGTGAGACTTTGAGAGGAGGGACAGAAAATGCTCGGGGAGATGGTGCAGTAAGAAGGAGCACATGGGGGCTTTGCATCAGACAGACGAGGTAACCTGCAGAGTGGTTTAAACGTGGATGTCATTTGTGCATTTTATCTGTAATTCATTTTTTTTTTATATTTCGATGGTACAATTCAATGAACCATTGTAATAGTTATATATTTCGTTACAGTCAATTGTTGAGGGATGTAGATGCAATAATATGATTCGTGAACATCTGGAAGACATTTCCTGTTGTTATTCACAGAAAGTGGGTTCATTTTATTTCATGGAAATGGTGGGTCTTTGCAGTAACTAGAATGTATACCTCTCTTTGCCAGCGTTAGGGCAAAAAAAAGGGAAGATAATGAACGGAGACTTCCAAAATACATCTCATGGACATGGTCGCTGGGTGGCTCAGTCAGGTGAGAACACCTCTGCAGCGGTTGCCTCTGTGGTCCCGTTCTCGGAGAGCGTCAATCCTTGGGATATTGTCCTCTGCACTTCAGGCACTGTCATCTCCTGCGAAAACGCCGTGGTGGTGGTGACCATCTTCCACAGCCCCAGCCTCCGAGCCCCCATGTTCGTGCTGATCGGGAGCCTGGCCCTGGCTGACCTCCTGGCGGGCGTCGGGCTCATCGCCAACTTCGCCTTCGCCTACTTGCTGCAGTCCGAGGCGGCAAGGCTGCTCACTGTGGGGCTGGTGGTCGGCTCCTTCTCCGCCTCCATCTGTAGCCTGATGGCCATCACCATTGACCGCTACCTCTCCCTCTATTATGCCTTGACTTACAATTCCGAAAGGACGGTCACTTTCACCTACATCATGCTGATCGTGCTGTGGGGAGTCGCCACCTGCTTGGGATTTTTACCCGTCCTGGGCTGGAATTGCCTGAAGGATGAGTCCACGTGTAGCGTCATCAAACCCCTCACCAAAAACAACGTGGCCGTGCTCTCGGTGTCCTTCCTGCTGATGTTTGCAATGATGCTCCAGCTCTACATCCAGATCTGTAAGATTGTGATGAGACACGCCCATCAGATCGCCTTGCAGCACCATTTCCTGGCCACGTCCCACTATGTGACCACCAGGAAAGGGGTCTCCACTTTAGCCATCATACTGGGCACCTTCGCTGCCTGCTGGATGCCCTTCACCGTTTACTGCTTGATAGCGGACTACACCTACCCATCCATCTACACCTACGCCACCCTGCTGCCAGCCACCTACAACTCCATCATTAACCCTGTCATCTACGCCTTCCGAAACCAGGAGATCCAGAAGGCGCTCTGGCTCATCTGCTGCGGGTGTATCCCTGCCAACATCTTACTCCGAGCCCGGTCCCCTAGCGACGTATAATGAATTGCGAAAGAGGCCAATGTAAAGAAAAAAAAACAGTACGTTTCTCAGGCAATTCCCCATAGATGTCAATGCACCGTAAATTATTTCACTTCAATGCTTCTTAACAACTTTTGTCTTTAGGTGAATCCTCTGGGGCAGGGGACTGTTTTCTCTCTCTCGAGCTGGAATAAGATCACCGAACTCAGATAGCAGTGTTACAAAAAGAATGCGCTGGGAGGGTTGTCTACCCTCAGTTTATTTTTTCTTTGAATGTCATTTATCATGCAATATTTAGCTTTAAAATACGAAGATTAACAAAAAGTTATTGTAGTTAACGTTTCTATGTTACTGATGTTTTACCTATAAATATGACATTTTTATGGGGGGGGGGGGGCACTAGTATTTCAAATTACTTGGAGATGGTTCATCCCATTAGTAAACTATGAACCTGTTTAATTTATGTCATTGTCCATACATACAGCAATAAATCACTACATATATTGACCAGAATTTCCAACACCTTGATGTTTGATTGTGAAAGGTTTTAATGTATCAAAATATAATAGGTTGCCAAGATGATGTATCATATTTTCAATAAATGAAGGTTAGAAAAATAAAATACCATTATCAATAAGTTTGAATATTTTAAGTATGTCTTAGTCTCGGAATAGTTTCAGTATGCAAGCAGCATAACTCTATACTTGAGATATTAAATGGGTTAAATTTGACTTTTTTCCCTAATCCTTTGGCTGTAGTTTTGAGAAATTTGCTGTCAGAGCCAATAACTGAATTTGGGCGGGGGGAGGGGGCTGATTGGGGGGGTGGATGGAGGGTAGTGTGGTGGAGAGAAGCACTTTTTAAAAACATTGAACCCTGATTGGCCTCCTTATTAGTTTCATTGTTACCATATTCCATGTGCGGTGATAGACTTCATGCACATTCTGACTAAACAAAATAAATCGTGTTTGTTAAAACCCTATGCACTCAGCACTGTGGTTTGATGCCAATAACTAATTTGTGCCCTAGACGGCAGCCATTGCATTATAAAGATCATTTTTAAAAACTTAAAGACATTAAGAAAATTATGCTGTCACCTATTTGCATTTGAACATATTTTCCATCCTAACAATGAATTAACAAAATCAAGAAAATTATTTCCTAAAATAATCTGTATTCAGTGAAAGGAAGCACACATATAATGCATAATATGATACAATATTATTTGAAACCACAAAAAATTGCTACCAATTCACTTTGTTGCACTTTATTTCACTGGTGGGGTCACTGCCATTTTACAATCCATGTCATTTATATCTCTGCAATATAGTTTTTCCATCTTTGAACAACAGAATTGGCAGCAACAATTACTTTTTATAGTAAGTAATGTAAGTGCAAGGTTGTAAGTAGTGTTTGTAAGTACAGAAAAGACTTAAATCTCACCTAACATCTAATGTGAGAGGTGAGAGGAGGTTAGCTGTTGTCTATTTGTAGCTGTCAAAATGAAACTGAACAATAAATGTAAGAGCACCATGTTATGTGGAAATGTGTTTTTTATATATTAATAGTGAAATGCACTTTATTTTAGCAAAAATGGCACAATCATGTTGTATAGAAAAGGAAACAGCACTGATTCTCCTTTCATTTTCCTTTTATCATTTGGATGAAAGTAATTTTCATTGTAAATTGTTATTAATTTTGTATACATAAAATGTGATGAAATAAAGTCATTTCTTAAAGAATTGTGTTGCATTCACTGTGTGGGATATAGTGAGAAAGGTAGCACTCCAATATGTGTGTCACTGAATGGTAGGAGGTGGGCTCATCCTTGTAGTTGTCCACATAGTGAGATCCTAATCTCAACAATGCATCAAAGGGAAGATGTCAAGAGGAGGTCAGGTGTGATCCCACTTGGGAGAGTGGAAAAGCAGAGGTAAATTGCTCCAGTCTGGTTGTGCACTTCCTGTCAGTGGTTCAAAGAAGAGTTCCATCACCACCACAGCAGGGCAACCAGAGTTAGCCAATAAAATGCAGCCTTGCCAGTGTCATCCACATCCTGAGAACAAATTCACGAAGAATTTTGTTTCTGTGAGTACTTTTGAATTTCACTGGACATTATTATTTTTCTTCTAATTATTTTCAATTCAATTCTTGTCGACATGGTTTTCTTAACTTCTTTTGTGAATTTGGTACTTATAAAGGGGAAGATTATTAGTACTAGGGACTGAAACATATTCCCTTTCAGGCAATCAACATTGCCATCAAGCACTTCCAGGCAGGTAGAGCATGGACAGATTCAGAGAAAATTTCCCTCTACTATCTACCAACAAAGTATCTGAACCCCAAATGCTAAACAATACTCTCTACCGCACCAGTGTGACATTTTTTCATATGCTGCACTGCCATACTGCAGCATCTCTGAGTGAGACTAGCAACTCATTGTGGATTATTGCCAAATCAGTAGCAGTTCTGTGCAGTGAAGCCATACTCAATAGGACCTAGATCGAGACTGTCCAAATTCAATTTAGTAAATTGGCATCTAATATCCCTATTTATTGCCAATTTACTTTCTTGCATGGAATGTTCATACATTACATAGTTTATTATTATTTTTTGTCTTTGAATCAGAAGTGAGTGTCTGCTTCAACGAACCACATCAAAATCTCCATAAAACAGCTATAGTAATCACTGCAGAAAAGTGACTGACTAATGCTGTATTTGTACTACACATTGGATCCCAGTGCAGGGTATCACACTCAGAGTTTTGCCAGGCTCGTGCCAAACCTATAGAGCTACCCTGACCAGTTGATACAGTGTAGCTGGTAATGTTATTTCACTATTTTATTTTATTTTTTATTTAGAGATACAGCACTGAAACAGGCCCTTCGGCCCACCGAGTCTGTGCCGACCATAAACGACCCATTTACACTAATCCTACATTAATCCCATATTCTCTACCACATCCCCACCATTCTCCTACCACTAGCCTACACTAGGGGCAATTTACAATGGCCAATTTACCTATCAACCTGCAAGTCTTTTGGAGGTGGGGGGAAACCTTATGTACTCTTCACAAGTTACTTTCCTACCTATCTTTGTGTCATCAGCAAATAAATATTCCACAGAAGGCCTCATGTCTGGTTAAATATTTTAGATTTTCACCACTTGGAGTATTAAAAACATTTTTCTTGTCAATGAAAAGAGCTGATTGTCTTATAAGTTCATCATCAGTGAAAATCTCACTGGTATTCAGAGAATAGGAAGCAGCATTCGAGACATGGGTTTGAGTAAACAAACTCAAACTGGAAATAAAAATTGGGAGACAAGTAAAACGAGCTGCTGACTCACTATCACCCATTTTACACTGTTGCACAAACTCAAGGGGCTGAATTTTACCAGTCCCTCGATGCCGTGGGTCGTGCGGGGGGCCCGAAATACTAGAGGGAGAGGCCAGTCTCGACACCCGACGTCGAGACGGGCCCGCCACATATTACCAACGGCGGGGGACATCAGTGCGGCCGATCACAGCACCCCCTCCGCCCCCCGCCACTTGGCAGCGGGGTCTTCATCTAAATTTTTCAATGAATATAAATAAGATGCAAATTACCTTACCTGCTGACGGCAGCCGTCCCATGCCGATTTTACGGGCACCAATCGCAACTCGCAGAGTTCCAAGGCGAGAAACAGGTGAGGGAGGGGAGGAATAAAATTTTCATGGTGGGAGAGTTGGGGGAGCGGGGAAACGTATACCTATTGGTTGTGGAAATGGTGGGAAGGGGTAAAAGAGCAAAAGTGGAGAGGTTGGGAGGGAAAGTTCGTGCTGGGAGTAAAATACATTACAAAAACAACAGACAGTAAACACACCACTATGGGGGTTGGGACAGGGCCCGCATGTTTTAATTTTTTATTTGACATAAAAATGTTTCCCACAACGATTTAAATATTTAAATTTACCTGAAGGGTTTGTAGCCCTTTAAAAATGGCACCGGCGCCTGCACGGTGGCGCCGGATACCATTGCCAGGGATGCAGTGGCTGCCCCCTCTAAGCGGAGCGCGACACGCTGATAAAATTCAGCCCTTAAGATTGACCCGACAGGAGTAGAATCAGCCATCAGTCTATAGCAACTAACATTTTTCACAAAATACTGTTTGTACGGCACCAGCTGATGTATTGTAAAGACAGCATTACTTGATAATAATTTCACAACAAAAATAGGTATTCTTCAACTGTTAACTGAAGAACCCTGCACAGTCCTCAAGCAAAACATAGGTCAGGTGCGCAGTTCAAATGTCCTGGGTGTACTTACAGCCAATGTCCCCTCGAAATTCTGATGAAAGGTCACAGGCCTGAAACGTTAACCCTGTTTCTCCACAGATGCTGCCAGACCTGCTGAGTATGTCCAGCATTCTCTGTTTTTATTCTCCTCTAAATTTGTTTTGTTGTGCACGGTTTATTCATTTCTTTACATTCTTTTGTATGGCAGTACCCATCTTGTATGCGGCCTATGCAATACCTTCGGGATGCTGCGCTTGCATGCATCTTACGGGGAAGATTGCTTACAGCCCATTCCTGCTCTACTCTTGCCAGATGCCATTTTAACTATGCACCTTTTTTTAAGAAGGCTGAGTCTCCCACTAGAAGTAGACCGGTGCCTCTTGTATATATACAAATCAGGCAGCCCGTTCAGTAAAACCAAGAGGAAGGAAAAGGATGCCCTGGAAGGTAAGTCAAAACATTTCACAACTTCCCACCCATGAAATGGTCCTGATCTCCCCTTGCATCTTACCTTAGCAACCAATGAGTGGCTTCTGGGCTCTGTGATTCTCACTTGCCTAAATCCAGCCAGCTGTCTCTTTCCGCCCAGTTCAAGCAAGTGAAAGGGATGTGAATGAGGCCTAGGCATTAGAATGGTCTTCAACAGAGTTTCCTGGTTTGTAAGGATGTGGGCTGCCCCAGGACTAAAAATCCAGCCTGCGCTGTCAACACATGCTTGATTGAAATTGACAATAGTCATCCACTGTATCTTGTTCAGCAGCAACTGTTATCCACTTAAGCCAAGAATCTAAGATCTGTGATCTGTATAGGAACAGGAGTTTCGCCCCCAAGCTTATTCCGCCATTCAATGAGATCATGGCTGACTTGAGATCCATATACCCATCTTTTCCCATATCCCTTAATAGCTATGAATAACAAAAATCTATCGATCTCAGATTTATAATTAAAAATTGATCTTGCATTAATTACCATTTGCAGAAAAGAGTTTCAAATAAAAGCAAAATACTGCAGATGCTGGAAATCTGAAATAAAAACAAGAAATGCTGCAAATACTCAGCAGGTCTGGCAGCATCTGTGGAGAGAGAAGTAGAGTTAACGTTTCAGGTCAGTGACCCTTCATCAGAACTTCAGAAGAGTTTCAAACATTCATTGTGTGCAGAAAGTGTTTTCCAATTTCACTCCAAAAACTTCTGGCTCGAACATTTTAGACCATGTCCTCTGGTCCCAGAATCCCCAACCAGCAGAAATATTTTCTATCTACCCTATCTGTTCCCCTTAATATCTTGAAAACTTCAATCAAAAACCCTTTAACCTTCTAAATTCCAGGAATACATCCCTAATTTATGTAATCTCTGTTCATAATTTAACCCATGGAGTCCAGGTATTATCTTAGTACTCCCTCAAGGCCAATATATTCTTCTTAAGGTGTGCTGGCCAGAACTGCTCACAATACTCCAGGTGTGATCTAACCAGGGCTTTGTATCGTTGAAACATCACTTCTACCCCTTTGTATTCTAGTCCTCTAGATATAAAGGCCAGCATTCAGTTAGCCCTTTTGATTATTTTCTGTACTTGTTCATGACATTTGAATGATCCAGGTACCTGGAAGCCCAAGTCTCTTCAGACTTCACTGTTTCTAGATTTGCACCATGAAGAAAGTACCCTGTTCTATCCTTTTCAGCTCTAAAGTGAATCACCTCACATCTGCCTTCATTGAAAGCCATTGGTCACAGTTCTGTCTGTTCACTTGATCTATCAATATCTCCTGTAATTTTATTCTTCCATCTACACCGCTAACAATATCGCCTATCTTTATGTCATTGACAAACTCGGATATGTAGCTTTCTATCCCATCATTTAAGTCGTGAATTGTGAAAAGTCAAAAGTTGCTGGACAATTTGCATTGCTCCGCCGTTAGCATTGTGAAAGCAGCAGCTCATTCTCATCCTCCCTGTGATTTTCATGAAGTTGCTGCATTTGTGCATTAATTGTCAATTAAACTCACCATAGAATGTTAGGGATGCTATTTAAAAAAAATAAGGGGTAAGTTTTTTTTTGTTGGAAAAAAATTCTCTGGTGATAAGGTGAGTACTACTAAAGTGTTTTTTTTTAAAGACTTTAGATTGAAGTGGGTAGAACAAGGCCCCTAATATAATTAGTATTTTTTAATCAAGGGAGTAACTAATTAACCTAAAGGTAAGTCATGGCAGGAGAGCTCAGCCCCGTGATATGCTCCTCCTGCTGCGCTATGTGGGAAATGAGGGACGCTTCCAGTGTCCCTGACGACCATGTGTGCAGGAAGTGTATCCATCTGCAGCTACTGGCTACCTGCATTACGAAGCTGGAGCTGCGGGTGGATTCACTGTGGAGCATCCGCGATGCTGAGGAAGTCGTGGATAGCACGTTTAGTGAGGTGGTCACACCGCAGGTAATGGCTGCACAGGCAGAAAAGAGTTGGGTGACCACCAGAAGGAGTAGTAGGCGCAGGCAGGTAGTGCAGGAGTCCCCTGTGGCCATCCGCCTCTCAAACAGATATACCGCTTTGGATTCTGTTGGGGGGGATGACCTCCCAGGGGAAAGCAGCAACAGCCAAGTTCGTGGCACCACTGAGGGCTCTGCTGCACAGCAGGGAGGAAAAGGGTTGGACGAGCTATAGTGATAGGGGATTCTATCGTAAGGGGTGCAGATAGGTGTTTCTGTGGCCACAAAAGAGACTGCAGGGGTGGTATGTTGCCTCCCTGGTGCTAGGGTCAAGGATGTGTGTGTGTGTGTGTGTGTGTGTGTGTGTGTGTGTGTGTGTGTGTGTGTGTGTGTGTGTGTGTGTGTGTGTGTGTGTGTGTGTGTGTGTGTGTGTGTGTGTGTGTTGGTGTTTGGTCTCTGTGTGTTCAGAAATTGTTGAGAAGGGGCATTGGATGGTAAATGTGAATGTGTGTGAAGCGTCTAAGTGAAGTTGTATTAAATTGGTGTAAGTTGCTAGAAGAAGCTACGATAAAGTGTTTAAGTTATTAGACAGCATTGCTTTCTAACTTGCTTTGTTTGGTGATAGTGAAATTTATAGGGTGGGTCTGGGTTGAACAGATTGCAGACGACCCTGTCAGTGAGGCAGAACAGTAGATGCGGGATCCACATGTAAAGACAGATAAATGAAAGCAGTCTGGCTGTTGGTGTATCAGGCTAAGTGTAAGCAGCAGGAGGAAAAGCATAGACAGTTGGAGTTAGAATTGAGTAAATTAAGGAAAGAGAAGGTAGATAAATGTGCCATAGTTGACAGGGCAAAGAGTCAATTACAGAAAGAAAGGGATAAACGAGAGGAGAATGACCTAGACATATAGAAGAGACAGGTCGATGGGCTGGGAAAGTGGAGTTCCTGAAGGCATATTGCGCAGATATATCAACGGAAAGGGAAAAGAGGGAGACAGACAAGAGATTGTTGAAGCAGAGGTGTAGTGAAGCTGAGCAGGAGTGAGATTCACTCAGCCCTACCAGAGGAAGCAAGAATTGGGATCGTTGACGTAATTGATTTATTTCGGTTTCCCTTCCTTTAAACGCACGTGCTACTCTTTTCTGTCTGTGGGTGTGTGTGGATTTCTTTATTTTATTTGGGCGCATGATGTTTGTGTGCTTGAATTTGTGATTTTCAGTGCAATTTTAAAACTGGCACAATCATACTGGCACAAACTATTGGCAACTGGGGATGAAACTCCAGTTTGTTTTCCAAATATAAAGATAAGCCCTGAGCCTTGTAAAAGTCCGGCAGAAACCCAGTTTTAGCCTTTCAAACCTTTGCAGCACGCTAAAGAAGACGCAATTCAAATGTGGTTAAGTAGGGAACATCAGAACTTGGAAGTTATTCTAAAGGACAGGGAAAAGTTGGCAGGAGTAGGGGATCAAGTGATTGTTAGGGTCCTACTTGCAAAACCAGGCTTAGCATCTCGCTGGCAAGGACCTTACGAGGTCCCGATGACCAGCAACATTTGTAGGTGTGGATCTGGAAGGGAAATGCTGGTGGAAACACTGGACACAGATCAAGGAGTATGGGAACGCAAAGAATAATAAGGACTAACCAGTGACGACTGGCATCTGCTATGTTCTCTTTTTACAGGACCATGAAACCCGCAGTACTGCTGATATGTTTGGCAACCACAAGAGCGGAAGGAACCAGGTCGGTTGACTGGGGGACCCAACAAGGTCTGTTCTACAAGAACTTGAGCAATGTCAATTTCGATCGGGCACGTGGAACGTTAAATGTCACAGTTAACAAACTAGTGTGCCTAAGGCGTAGCTCAGGGAAGTTGGGAATGGGGAACAGTGCCTGAAGTTGCAAAGCATAGCAATGAAGGTTCCCTTTATACTTAAAGTAGTCATGCATAAATCTAGCGTCAGTATCACCTACTGTAGCTCTAACTTTATAACCCCAATTCTATCTGTATGCAGTTACTTGCTGGATTAATTTCTGTTCAAGTTATTTGTTATTAAATTGTCTAACCAATGTGAATGTTGACTGTTCATTATTTGTATCCTGAATGAGAGAGGTTGTTAGACTCCATTAAGTGTACGTGAACACATTGGCTAGCTTCGTGGCTGAACTGCACAGCCATATTCACTGATTCAATTGTAATTCTTAATTTAAAAAAAATTGAATTGCTAGAATAACTGAGTAGAGCCAGTCAGTATTTATTAATGAATTACAGCTGTTAGCTATAATGAGTGTGCTGACTTCTAAATCATATTGAACAAAGCAATGTTTAAATGGAATTTTAAGTTAGATTTGAATTTAACCAACATGCTAGCAAAACACTAAAGAACCAGGGGCATCCAAACCCTTCTCAGGGTAGCGAATACAGGGATCATGGGAAATAGCAATTGGTCAAAGTACTACCTCGGACCCAAATATGTAACCCAGAGAGATTCCCTCCTTACGGGATCTCGCTGGCTAGTTGTAGGAAATAATGTTGTCTGTCCACATCCCATAGGGATAGGGACGAGAGCCGTGCATGGTTTTAATACCACCCTAAACTGTGCCCTTGAAATTTCCAGCGCCTGCCATGAACCAATGCAAATGGCATACTGTGGAGAAGGGGAATACTGCGTGACCACCAGCGAACCTCAATACCAGTACGGTAACATCCACTGCCAAGTGATCAATTCGAGTTTCTGCTTCCACTCTGGGGCTCCAATGACAATTGTACATTCAATGATAACTCAAATCTGGCCTCCTCGTAGGGAGTGGATGAGCATAACTGATGATCTAACGGAGGACTTGTTGAGATACCTGCCTCCCGAGGGGAAGTGAATCCCTAAACTGCTGGAACATCTGCTGAAGGTGAGGGAAGTGGCCCGGACAGCAATGAAGCAGTATCACCCAATCCAACAGGACGTCAAACAACTGCAAGAAAATGTGGTAGCCAAACTGGAGGACGCATCATGGTGGGAGGCGGTTTGGGACTGGGGTATTAGGATGGTTGTTCACCCCTGGATTAGAATTGATTCCCATGTACTAGTAGAGGTGCAGTTGCTAATTGCTATCAGACTTATGGTTGAATGTTGTACCCTGGCACCTAAATTGAGATGTTAGACATAATTTAGAAAATGTAACCATGCAAATCTAACCACCAGCCTGGCCGACAGTGATGGAGCAAGGAGCACTTAGCATTAGTTGGCCATCTTGCTAGTGGCCAAGAGCCAAAAGCAGGGAACTGAAGTGGTGTACCCTGTGAACACTGCAGGCTTGACTAAAATTGCTGTAATTTATGTAGAATAATACAAAGTATCAATCCCAGACTAAGCCTGTTCACTGAGGTCATAAGAGGATGCTAGGGAAGGATCCGAAGCTCATCGAAACTGGTAGGATCCCCAGATTATCCGACAGGCAGAGGATCCTAAGGTAATGGCTACCTTGGGCCAGGTGCTGGCCAAGGGCCAAAAGAGGGGTCTGTAGGGGAGACTGTCATAGGGAACTATGAGATACTTGATATAACTTTGGACCCTGTAACTCGAGAAAGCTTGCCTGCTAGATATCCGAATTATATGAATACCTAATCAGAAGGTAACGAGCTCAGGAGGGGGAACACCCCAATTATATGAATATCTAAGAATCCTATGAATAGGGTAATCAAGAGGTTGACGAGGTGAATAATATAACCAAGGCAGGATGAGATCAGGGAAGGCAATAGATGGGAGATGATGTAATTAGTTTATCAAGTAAGCCTCCTGTAAAACTGTAGCAAATGACTACTGGAACAATGTACTGGCAGAACCCCAACAATCATTCATGAGAGTAGGACTTCTCCTTGCATGCTTGTAAATAAAGATCGCTCGTTTGTACAAGACATCCGACTCTCGAGGCGTTTGTGGGTACTGGGGCAAGCCCTCACCCTTACAGAGCCCATGAGGCTTTCTCATAATTTTGCTCTATGTTTAAGCAATAATTAGTTTTTGTGTCAAATTTATAAGTACAGCTAACCAGTATTAATCTGAGATTTAAAAAATCAGGTATAAATGAAATAAAGCCATCTACATTATTTATCGCACCATTGTTTGCAGTATTTCAGTAGTTTTGACTTAATTCATATCATTTGATCTGGACTATTTTTTGCATTTGATCTAAAGGATGATAATGTGCTATAATTCAGTTAAGGCAGAAGCTGCAATCTCACATTATCATGATCAAATATTTGTATTTGTACCGTTATTCAGTGCAGGTGCAGTCACCTTGGCAAAAGTATTTTTTCATTCTCCTTTGGTAGGTGAATAATAGTTCTTTTCCCCCTGTTATTCTGTAAAGAGCTACTGTGCACTCATGCAGCGAAGGATTTTTTATGAAGAGTAATGGACAGCACACTACCATCTGCTTCAACAGAGAGAACAGTTTTCCTTCTTATCACACAATTTTTAATTCATTTTGTCAGCTTCATCTGTGTCACAAATATGTGTGAAATTAAAGGGGTGTGATGTGGAAGTATAAGAAAAATGTAGAGCACATCCATCACATGCCTGATGTGTGAGCTGAAAGCAATAAGTATTTAATTAGCACTACTAAAAATGCAGGAGCTCAACAGGGATTGTTTTCTTGAGAATCTATTTGGCCACATTATCTTTGAATGTAATTTGGTGAATATAATACGATATCTAGAAGAGGCTGATCCCTTCACTCCAGGTAAAGCTATCACAGGATCAATCAATCACATTCCCAGCTAACCCTAGATAAAGCAGGCTCGAGGGGTCGAGTGGCCTACTCCTGCTCCTAATTCTTATGTACACCTGATGCAGGCAAGGAATTTCACCAGACAGAAACAAATTCCAATCACTTGTATTCTCTAGAGTTCTTGATTCCCAATTAACATGTTAATAACGGAGATAAAAGGAAACACTGAGAAAACCTGAAATATGAACGAAAAAAAGTAAACACTGGAAATGATGAGATGGTCAGTTAAAATCCAAAAGGAACTTCAGCTTAACATTTTGGATGTACTTGTTTCTCAGAAATGTGACCCAAATATAAGATGTTTCTAAATTCTCTAGATATACAAAATATCAATCAACAACAAAACTTCAAATAAGGACAGAATACATATTGGAAATCTAATCATTTTTACACAAGTCGCAAGGTTTTGGTCATGTCTGCTATTATTTTTGTGCAGCATGAGTTGCTTAGTGAATGATTAAATTAACTGTCATTGAAAGATTTTATAAATGTATTTTTATGCAGTTAATACAAAACTTAATTTCAATATAATTCTGATCTTAGCATGGCATTCCATAATGAATTTATATATTTATAATGTTTTACCTATATGAAAACAATCGTTGTGCTAAATTCTGCTGTACAATTGGGTAAAGTTTATAATAAAAGCAAAATACTGCGGATGCTGGAAATCTGAAATAAAAACAAGAAATGCTGGAATCACTCAGCAGGTCTGGCAGCATCTGTGGAAAGAGAAGCAGAGTTAACGTTTTGGGTCAGTGACCCTTCATCGGAACTGACAAATATTAGAAAAGTCACAGGTTATAAGCAAGTGAGGTGGGGGTGGGGCAAGAGATAACAAAGGAGGTCTAGATTGGACCAGGCCACATAGTTGACCAAAAGGTCACGGAGCAAAGGCAAACAATATGTTAATGGTGTGTTGAAAGACAAAGCATTAGTACAGATTAGGTGTAAATACACTGAATAATGAACAGCAGCAAGTGCAAACCTGAAAAAAAACAGTGGATAAGCAAACTGAACAAACAAAGATGAAATGAAATAAATGCAAAAAAAAGATTGTAAAAAATGTAAAAAAGAATGTTAAAAAAAGGAAGAAAAAATAACTAAAAATGAAAGTTAAATGGGGGGCTGTCATGCTCTGAAATTATTGAACTCAATGTTCAGTCCGGCAGGCTGTAGTGTGCCGAATCGGTAAATGAGATGCTGTTCCTCAAGCTTGCGTTGATGTTCACTGGAACACTGCAGCAATCCCAGGACAGAGATGTGAGCATGAGAGCAGGGGGGAGTGTTGAAATGGCAAGCAACCGGAAGCTCAGGGTCCTGCTTGCGGACTGAGCAGAGATGTTCCACAAAGCGGTCACCCAGTCTGCGCTTAGTCTCCCCAATGTAGAGGAGACCACACTGTGAGCAGTGAATACAGTATACTACATTGAAAGAAGTACAAGTAAATCGCTGCTTCACCTGAAAGGAGTGTTTGGGGCCTGGGATAGTGAGGAGAGAGGAGGTAAATGGGCAGGTATTACACCTCCTGCGATTGCAGGGGAAGGTGCCCTGGGATGGGGACGAGGTGGTGGGGGTAATGGAGGAGTGGACCAGGGTGTCGCGGAGGGAATGATCCCTTCGGAATGCTGACAGGGGAAGGGAGGGGAAAATGTGACTGGTAGTGGCATCATGCTGGAGGTGGCGGAAATGGCGGAGGATGATCCTTTGGATATGGAGGCTGATGGGGTGAAAAGTGAGGACAAGGGGAACCCTGTCACGGTTCTGGGAGGGAGGGGAAGGGGTGAGGGTAGAGGTGCGGGGAATGGGTCGGACACGGTTGAGGGTCCTGTCAACCACAGTGGGGGAAAATCCTCGGTTGAGGAAAAAGGAGGTCATATCAGAAGCACCGTCATGGAAGGTAGCATCATCAGAGCAGATGCGTCGGAGACGGAGAAACTGGGAGAATGGAATGGAGTCCTTACAGGAGGTAGGGTGTGAAGAAGTGTAGTCGAGATAGCTGTGGGTAAAGTTTATATTTGACTGTCACGAAAACGTGCTAGGTCGAATGATGATTTTTGAAACCACCAGCAGGAAACATGACTATTAAACTAGTGCAGACAAACCACACAAACCTTACAAGCTTTGAACTCTGCCTGCTGACCATGAGCACCAAGGCATATTCCATGCTGCAGACTGTAGTATTCAGTGGTTTAATTGATCTGTGTTTAATTGTGTTAGTCTGTTCACCGATCAATGCTTACTGTGCTTAATGACTTAACGGGGGAGCTAGTGAGAGTAGAGAACTTTCCGGAAAGAACAGAGACCCCCTATCGAAGGAATTCAGCCACATTGCTGTCTCCCGGAAAACCATCAAATCAACGTCCACATCTTCAAACTGGAAGGCTCAGGACCAGCAAAGGAAAGTTGCGCGACCATTGAATTCAGCCTGAAACCAACCGAGTCACCCACCTCCACAGACTGTATACCTCTTTTATTTCTCTGGACTCTAATTCAGCCAATCTATCCTTCCCCACTCTGTAACCTATTTGTGTGTGTGTGTGTGTGAAAGTTGGCGCATATTTTATATTTTACTTAGATCGGTTCAAGTACAATAAATATAACCTTTCTTTGCTAAACTCAAAAAAACTTGTCCAATTGGCTCTTTTTATGATCATGGCACATAAACAAGTAAACACTCACTGAACTGGCAAGTCTATCCACTTCAAAAATAAGTATATCTGTTATGGTCAAACAAGGAGAGGGAAAAGAGGGAAGCCCTTTGACCCCCCCACCCACCCCCCCCCTCTCCTCACCTGATTGTAACTGATCTTTAAATGAAAATCAGACATTAAAAGTCTTATCAGTAAAGCTTTGAAAATCAATACTTCAGCTTCATGACAACCTTCATTTTAACTGATAAGTATCAATCATTGAGTTTCTATTATGCCTTTTAAAGTCAATTTTATTGCTGTTAACCTTTTTTAACAGAGAATTACTTCAACTTGATTTAGATACAACAACAATAGAAAATTAACCCCTCAAGTACTGAAACCTTTCTTTTAACAGCTTCCAGAATACATATTTTCCTCCAGATAACACGTTTGATATAAATGTCCTGGGAGTTTTTCATTGTCCATACATAATTAAATGAAAATGAAGAAAGTAATAACACATAAAAAGCTATCAAATCTGTAATGGTTGTAAGCTTTTTGAAGGTTTTGTATTGTTGTACAAATATTGGCTGTGTGCGATTTCCACAACAAAAGGTTTTTGTCAGATTTGCCATTTAAGACAAATCTCTCCATTAAGCAGATTCAATACCATTAACAATGACTTATTATCTTTCTATCAGTGCCTCTGTCTAGATGCATCTCACTTTACTTTTGTGTAATTGAGACCATTTTTTTATGACATTCAAATTTACAACATGTTCAGTCTTTAAAAGACACCATCTCCAGTGGAAAGTACTTGAGAAACAACTTGTGCTTGTGGAAAGAAATAGAGCCAAACAAGTCCTGGGGCTGTATTTTAAAACTGCCACTGAAAATGTGAAGAATCATTAACTACTCTTAAAGAGTTGTTTTTAACAATGTTTTAAATCATGTTGACAGTGTGGTACAGACTATTCCTTTTCCCTCTCCCCACACCGGTTTCGCTTTGTAATTCCAGGATCCCTTCCTACTTCTTGCATACCTCCTGCTCTCTGGGTTTTTCTGAGATGTCAGATTCAATCATGGATTTATAATTTATTTATCATAGATCATAGGATGGTTACAGCATAGAAGGAGGCCATTTGGCCTGCTGTGTCTGTGCCGGCTCTTTGCAAGACCAACTGAGCTAGTCCCACTCCCTTGCCTATCCCTGTAACCTTGCAAATCTTTCCTCTTCAGATAATTATCCAATTCTCTTTTCAAAGTCATGACTGAATCTGCCACCACCATAATCTCAGGCAGTGCATTCCTAACCACTCACTGCATGAAAAAATTTCCATCATGTCACCTCTGGTTCTTTTGCCGATCACATTAAATTAGTGTCCTTTCATTCTTGACCCATCAACCAATGGGAACAGTTTCTCTTTATCTACTCTGTCCAGATGACACATGATTTTGAGCACCTTTATCAAATCCCTTATCAACCTTTTCCTCTCTAAGGAGAACAGCCCAAGCTGTGCTAGGGCGGCACAGTGGCGCAGTGGTTAGCACCGCAGCCTCACAGCTCTAGCGACCCGGGTTCAATTCTGGGTACTGCCTGTGTGGAGTTTGCAAGTTCTCCCTGTGTCTGCGTGGGTTTCCTCCGGGTGCTCTGGTTTCCTCCCACATGCCAAAGACTTGCAGGTTGATAGGTAAATTGGCCATTAGTAATTGCCCCTAGTATAGGTAGGTGGTAGGGAAATATAGGGACAGGTGGGGATGAGGTAGGAATATGGAATTAGTGCAGGATTAGTATAACTGGGTGGTTGATGGTCGGCACAGACTCGGTGGGCCGAAGGGCCTGTTTCAGTGCTGTATCTCTAAACTAAAGCTTTGCCAACCTATCCAAGTAACTGATTAATTATTTAGTTAGTATTTCCTGCCCATTATACTTTGGTCTGTCTATGTGCCATGTATCCTTGACAGAAAAGGTAAGCAGATGACCTTTTCAAAGGCCTCTGTCTATCTTTGCTATAGATTCTATGGAATTCTGGGCTATTGGATAATGCCGCTATTTGGGCACGCGAGGTTATGATTCACAACCTGCCCACACCAATTCCAGCGGAGATGTGCAGATTGTGCCAGCTGCCTCTGCACTCAGCAGGGGGACTAGTAGCATTGTGCTGATAACATGTGGTAAAGCCAATGTTCTATTTTTAAAGGCAGTCTGTCCCTCTGAAAAGGAAGCTGTACTGAATGACAGGAGGCTGTTGCTGAATACAATCACTATAATTCTGAACACGGTAACTGAAACTCCAGGGCAGAGAAAGGGCTCCAATGACATCAAGTACGGCGCTGGAGGCCTGAGTTTTGAATGTGGACAGGAGGAGAGATGCCATGTTTCAGCAGGGGACAGGATGCCTTCAAGAATCACCCTCAGAAAGGATTTGGAGCAGGTGGCCAGGGCAGTCAATTCCTGGTGCCTGGATCCGAGGACCTGTCAGCAGTATCACAAGAAGTTTAATGACCTCATGCAGGTGGTCAAGGTCAGTGAATGAAACTTCATGTGACATCTCCCACCCACCACACCACCAACCTCTCAAGCTGTTCAATGCACCACACCCTCAACACTAATCCAGCAGCACTCCTGGCACTCAGGACTCAGGCCTAACATCCAGATACTCTACCTCACCCTCACACTTCCTACCAATGCTGCCAGCCTCACACCCCACTCTCACTGCCTTCACATAGTTCCAGCTATCTAGCTATGGCAGACACATCACCCAAACAAAGTGCTACAAAATCACTGACATTCTGTCCTCTCTCTTGCAGAACAAGGTAGCAGACAATAGAAGAGAGCAGTGTAGAGCTAGCGGGGGACAAGGACACCTGAATCGTACGGAGGGGTCTCCACATCATGGGGCCGATTGCGACATAACCCGTGGAATCTGGCATCATTGAGAACATTGAGGATGATGGTATGCTCTTGCTTTATGCCCCTTCTCAATACCCAGCTCACCCTCATCCTGCTATCTGGCACGATGAGCAAGCTGAAGATGATGTCACCTTGGACCTCTTGCTTTCCTCCCCATCTGGTGGAGGAGGTGGCTCCACAAATATCCCCATCCTCAATGATGGGAGAGCCCATCACATCAGTGCAAAAGACAAGGTTGAAGAATTTGCATCCATCTTCAGCCAGAAGTGCCGAGTGGATGATCCATCTTGGCCTCCTCCTGAAGTCCCCAGCATCACAGATGCCAGTCTTCAGCCAATTCAATTCACTCTACATGATAGCAAAAAATGACCGGAGGCACTGGATACTGCAAAGTCTGTGGGCCCTGACAACATTCCGGCAATAGTACTGAAGACTTTGCCGCACCCCTAGCCAAGCTGTTCCAGTACAGCTACAACACTGGCATCTACCCGGCAATGTGGAAAATTGCCCAGGTATGTCCTGTACACAAAAAGCTGGAAAAGTTCAACCCAGCCAATTATTGTCCCATCAGTCTACTCTCGATCATCAGTAAAGATGGAAGGTGCCGTTGATAGTGCTATCAAGCGGCACTTACTTAGCAATAACCTCCTCAGTGATGCTCAGTTTGGGTTCCGTCAGAGCCACTCAGCTCCTGACCTCATTACAGCCTTGGTCTGCAGTACTTCCAGACACTTTTTGCAATAGCAAAAATAGATTCTTAAAAATCACCGAACCTGGAAGCTGTGTGCCTGGTCCTTTAAGTAAAGCTAGTGCTGGGCCCTTCTTGCAGTTGAATGTCTGATCCTTGTTGAATTCACACATGCAAATTCTGACAATGGACTTGTGTGGTCCAAATTTCAGCAATGGTGTCGCATCAGCCAGTAGGTCTGTGTGACATCAAGATAGCATTGGTTCAGCTGCTTCCAGCACATGCTGAGGACAACCGCGCAAGCACCCTTCTCAAAACGGAGCCCCGTGCGGAGCACAAACCCCTTTCCCGGAGAGGGATCAGCTACATGTGGCAGTATGGAGATAAAATTCATGCCCTCTATGTAACAGCTGTTTAGTACAGTCAAAGGGAATTGACACAGTGCAGCATTAACTCTCTGGAGGTGTCAGAATTATGCCCTATATTGCTGCATAAATGATTAATGCACTCACATGAATTCCTTTGTCTACTCTTTGCTTGCAGATGTTAACATTGAACTGGCTAAACCATTATTAAAATACTAAGCAAATTAATTTATTCTGAATGTGTTAAGGGTTTGGTCATTTGCACAGTATAATTTTAAGACCCAAATGTGTTGATTCAAACTGTCCATTTATTGGATTTCTTGAACTAAAAATATGTTTTACAAATGCACCCATCTAATTTGTCTACTTGTGCACATGAATGTGCCAACAAGTTCACAAAAATAATCATCAGTGAAAAAACGATGATTACAATTTTACAAGAATTGAAGTGTCTCTGCTAAACATGGCACAAGAGGATCTTTTCTCAAAGGCAGAAGCTCGTTGTTCCTTGTGCTAGGTGCTGGGTGGTTCCAAAGGTCTGTCCATTCTTTGTGGAGTTCCTAGTTCAAAGCATAATGAATCTAAATGGTTTGGTCTAACTGAACATTGCTGTGCAATGTACTGTGGAGATGAGGTCACAATTTCCTCTTGCAACACATTGGAGAATACTTCAATTATCATTTAAATCTCAGGACTGAATTTAATGAGCCCGCCACTGGTCTCGGCAGTGGGCCCGGAAATGGACGCCGTTCCCGTCCGTCACATGGGCGGCTGCCCCACTGCAATCACGCAACGAATAGCCATTTTGCATACTGGAGGCGCAGGCTTCCCCCAGTCATGTGGTGGAGGCGGGCTATGAGTTGCCAATTACGGCACCAGATGACTCCGGTGCAGGTGCTAGTGCCATATTTAAAAGCCTGCCAGGCCTGCATTCACTCCTGTCTTAGAGTCATTGGCAGCTTTGTGCAGCTTAAAACTTTGCGTGACTGATTCCTGGACCCTCACCCACACCCCACCCCCCCCCCCCCACCCATTGAGGAGGACAGCACAGGATGGCTAAGACAAGACAAAGGATGGTCCTATTGTTCTGTGATGCCTCCCCGTAAATTCTCCTCCAGGCCGCAAGGAAGAGGCAGGATTTTCTCATCCTCAGCACTGGCAAGAAGAGGTCCTCCCGCTTGACCAAGCAAACCTGGGTGGAGATCGCAGAGGAGGTCAGCAGCCGTGGAGTCATCCGCCGGAACTGGATGCAGTGGCAAAAGAGGGTCAGCAACCTCCTGAATTCTGACAAGGTGAGTGCTCCATACCACTCTCCTTTTTGGGGATTGTATGTGATTACGCGAGAGTGTGCGTGACATGGGGAGGGTGCCACTACCATAGCGATGGCAGAGTGTTTACAGCATTACCTCATCCTGACAGATGCATGACTGCATCTCAGCTACAGGCCACCTTCCTTCATAGCTCACACCCATTAACTCCCCTGACAGCATGTATCAGCATGAGAGATATCAGATCCTCCAGTAGGGCATGAGTGGCTGACACTAGCAGAACTGTTGCTCTCTCTGCCAAACTCTACTATCTCCAGCCTTCCTCTTGAAGGACAAGAGGGCCCACAGCAGGAGGGAGACAGCCTGGACTGGCAGAGTAGTTCCTGATCTGCATTCTCTCACCACTGCCAAGGAAGAAGCCTTGAAGCTGGAGGGCGCCCAGGGTGGCCACGCTATTTCGCATGGAGAGACTGGAGTCTCCACACAAGAAAGTGAGGATAGGCTTCTATCAATGTACTCATTAATTTTGGAGAGCCGCATCACGTATGATTGGCATGACAAGATTTGCACAGCCTAACACACACATGTTTGCATTCTCTCATGCAAGTTGGCATGCGCAGGAGACTGCAGCCTCGGGGGCAGGTGTCAATTTCTGAGGAGGAGGAGAAACACTGAGGGATGCACCGTCCCATGACTCTCCTGCACCTTCCACCAGCTCAGATACTTCCACCTCAGTGGGTAACCACTCGGCTTTAGAATCAGGGTCATAAGCGGGTGAGAGCACTGCACACACGTCTGAGCAGCTGACTGAGGCTGAAACAGCCAAGGCCTCTGACAGTCGGAGGTCTGTGGGTGGCCAGGCCCATGCTAACCCCGTGCTGATGATGAGCCTTGGGTGTCAACAGCACCAGGCATGCTGGAATTGCAGAGAGAGATAAGGCAACATCTGGTGGAGATGCCAGAGTCAATGCGCAGCCATGAGTGGGTGATAGAGGAGTCCATCCATGCTATGAGTGCTGCCAGGTATCAGTCATGTGAGCACATGCCTTCCTCCTTCGAGAGGCAGGCAATCTTCATGGAGATAAAAACAGAAAGTGCTGGAAATACTCAGCAGGTCAGGCAGCATCTGTGGAGAGAGAAACAGAGTTAATGTTTCAGGTCAGTGACCTTTCATCAGAACCCTCATGGAGAGCCAGATTCCTCAGGTGTGTGCAGACCTGTACACCATCACCTTGGCCATGAGATTATTGCAGCAGTGGCAAGGTAAGAGAAGGAACAGGAGCTCGGAGACTTTCCCAGGTCTTTGCCCTTCTCTGGTGAATTCAAGTGTGCCTTGAAAGGAAGGAGGAGAGGCTGGATCTCCAACAGCTGGGGGCTCCACTCAGGACGCTCTGAGTGTGGACACTGGCTCCTCAGCCACCAGTGCAAGACACTCTCAGGCAGCTGGGGCCCTCTAGGCATCAGGCAGCCAGAGGATGCCCACCAAAGTCATCCCAGGCAAAGAGGCAGCCTGATCAGCAGCCTGCCTCCAGCCTAACTGCTGTTGTAGGGATCACACCGTGTAGGAGCACTCGCAAACACATTAAAAAGACCACCTAGCCACACGTTTGGACCAATGGTGTGGGAAATATGTAATGTACTGATTAATCAAAAGTTCTTTTGTGCATATCATTCACCATGTTCCATTATGCCTATATTGTGAGCTGCTATTCTCCCTCTTCCCCCTTAATGCAAAGCCACTGTGACCACAGCCTTCATTAACATATCATGGGCACTAGCGCAGATTGCAGCTGGTCGCAAGTCAGGGAACACAAATGGAAAGGCGGCGACAGACTGCATGCGTGAAGCTGAGCCTTTGTTGGGTTCTCAGTGAGTGAACATCAGGGTGGATGGAAATGAGGTTGTCTCTTGTTTCCTTTGTGCATCGCTCAACCTGTTTGGCCTCTAGCGCAGGGTCTTCACCATCCATTGCTGCTTTCTCCTCTTCCTCCTCTGCCTCAACCTCGTCAGTGAAGGAGTGTCGTTCCGGCATCTCAGTGTCATGCAAGGTCTCACCCCTCTGCAGTGCTAGATTGTGCAGAGCACAGCAAACCACCAGGATATGTGACACCTCACCAGGGCATACTGCAGGGCTCTACCAGATCGACTGAGGCAGCGGAATCTCATCTTCAGCAGCCCAATGGCCTGCTCAATGGTCGCTCGGGTGGAGCAGTGGCAATTGTTGTATCTCTCCTCTGCTGCATTGCGAGGGTTCCTCACAGGCATAAGAGGCCAAGTCTTCAATGGGTAGCCCTTGTCCGAGAGAATCTATCCCTGTAGGCGAGCTGCGGCCTGAAAAGCTGTGGCGCCTGAGACTGTGGAAGCATGTAGGCATCATGGCTGCTTCTCGGGAAGCGGGCACACACATGCAGGAAGTGCTTTTGCTCATCGCACACCTGTTGAACATTGATTGAATGGAAGCCCTTTCTGTGATGAAGGCGGCTTGCTGGTCCGTAGGAGCTGTAATGGCCACATGCGTACAATCTATCACGTGTTGCTGATAAAGCGATCAGCTGGGGCCCAAGTACTAATACTTGTGGTACTCCACTAGTCACAGCCTGCCAATGCGAGAATGACCTGTTTATTCCTACTCTCTGTTTTCTGCCTGTTAACCAATCCTTAATCCATGCCAGTTATTACCTCCTATCCCATGTGCTTTAATTTTGCAAACCAACCTCCTGTGGGGAACTTAATCAAAAGCCTTCTGAAAATCCAAGTATACCACATCCACCGACTGCCCTTTATCAATTCTGTTAGTAACATCCACAAAAAACTCCAACAGGTTGGTCAAACATGATTTCCCTTTTATAAATCCATGTTGACGATGCCCAATCAGATCATTATTGTCCATTTATCACATCCTTTAGAATTGATTCTTGCATTTTCCCTACTACTGATGTAAGGCTAACAGGTTTGTAGTTCCCCGTTTTCTCTCTCCCTCCCTTCCTAAATAGTGGGGTGAAATTTACAACCTTCCAATCTGCAGGAACAGTTCCAGAATCTATAGAATTTTGGAAGATGATCACCAATGCATCCATTATCTCCATAGCTACCTCTTTCAACACTCTGGGATGTAGAATATCAGGTCCCAGCGATTTATCAACCTTCAGCCCCGTTAATTTCTTCAATACAACCTTCTTACTAATACTAATATCCTTCAATTCCTCATTCTCCCTAACCCCTTGGCTCTCTAATTCTGGGAGATTTATTGTATCTTCCTCAGTGAAGACAGACAAAGTAATCATTTAGCTTCTCAGCCATTTCTCTATTTTCCCATTATAAATTCTCCTGACTCTGCCTGTAATGGACCCACCTTTGTCTTAGCCAAACGTTTCCAAAGGCACGTGAGTGCTGCCCGCATTCACAAAATGGAGGGACAATTATTAAATCAGAGTTAGGGGAACAGATAGGAGGTTCTGTGGGAACGAGAGAGACTCACGGTTGGTATGTTGCCTCCCAGGTGCCAGGGTTCGTGATGTCTCGGATCGTGTTTTTGGGATCCTTAATGGGGAGGGGGAGCAGCCCCAAGTCGTGGTCCACATAGGCACCAACAACATAGGTAGGAAGAGAGATGGGGATTTAAGACAGAAATTTAGGGAGCTAGGGTGGAAGCTTAGAGCAAGAACAAACAGAGTTGTTATCTCTGGGTTGTTGCCCGTGCCACGTGATAGCGAAGCGAGGAATAGGGAGAGAGAGGAGTTGAACACGTGGCTGCAGGGATGGTGCAGGAGGGAGGGATTTGGTTTCCTGGATAATTGGGGCTCTTTCTGGGGTAGGTGGGACCTCTACAAACAGGATGGTCTTCACCTGAACCAGAGGGGTACCAATATCCTGGGGGGGAGGTTTGCTAGTGCTCTTCGGGGGGGTTTAAACTAATTCAGCAGGGGAATGGGAACCCAAATTGTAGTGCCAGTGTACAGGATGTTGAGAGTAGTGAGGTCAGGGATATGGTTACAAGGACGCAAGAGGGCACTGGCAAGCAAGAACCTGGTTTAAAGTGTGTCTATTTCAACGCCAGGAGCATCCGGAATAAGGTGGGTGAGCTTGCAGCATGGGTTGCTACCTGGGATCTCGATGTAGTGGCCATTTCGGAGACATGGGTAGAGCAGGGGCAGGAATGGATGTTGCATATTCCGGGATTTAGATGTTTCAGTCAGAACAGAGAAGATGGTAAAAGAGGGGGGGGTGTGGCATTGTTAATCAAGGAGAGTATTACAGCGACAGAAAGGACGTTTGAGGACTCGTCTACTGAGGTAGTATGGGCTGAGGTTAGAAACAGGAGAGGTGAGGTTACCCTGTTGGGAGTCTTTTATAGACCTCCGAATAGTTCCAGAGATGTAGAGGAAAGGATAGCGAAGATGATTCTCGACAGGGGTGAGAGTAACAGGGTAGTTGTTATGGGGGACTTTAACTTTCCAAATATCGACTGGAAATACTATAGTTCGAGTACTTTAGATGGGTCAGTTTTTGTCCAGTGTGTGCAGGAGGGTTTTCTGACACAGTATGTAGACAGGCCAACCAGGGGCGATGCCACATTGGATTTGGTACTGGGAAATGAACCCGGCCAGGTGTTAGATTTAGATGTAGGTGAGCACTTTGGTGACAGTGATCACAATTCGGTTAGGTTTACCTTAGCGATGGGCAGGGACAGGTATATACCGCAGGGCAAGAATTATAACTGGGGGAAAGGAAATTATGATGCGATTAGGCAAGATTTAGGATGCGTAGGATGGGGAAGGAAACTGCAGGGGATGGGAAAAATCGAAATGTGGAGCTTATTCAAGGAGCAGCTACTGCGTGTCCTTGATAAGTATGTACCTGTGAGGCAGGGAGGAAGTTGTCGTGCGAGGGAGCCGTGGTTTACTAAAGAAGTTGAAGCGCTTGTCAAGAGGAAGAAGAAGGCTTATGTAAGGATGAGACGTGAAGGCTCAGTTAGGGAGCTTGAGAGCTACAAGCTAGCCAGGAAGGATCTAAAGGGAGAGCTAAGAAGAGCAAGGAGAGGACACGAGAAGTCATTGGTGGATCGGATCAGGGAAAACCCTAAGGCTTTCTATAGGTATATCAGGAATAAAAGAATGACTAGAGTTAGATTAGGGCCAATCAAGGATAGTAGTGGGAAGTTGTGTGTGGAATCAGAGGAGATAGGGGAAGTGTTAAATGAATATTTTGCGTCAGTATTTACAGTAGTGAAAGAAAATGTTGTTGAGAATACTGAGATTCAGGCTACGAGGCTAGATGGGATTGAGGTTCACAAGGAGGAGGTGTTAGCAATTTTGGAAAGTGTGAAAATAGATAAGTCCCCTGGGCCAGATGGGATTTATCCTAGGATTCTCTGGGAAGCTAGGGAGGAGATTGCAGAGCCTTTGTCCTTGATCTTTATGTCGTCATTGTCGACAGGAATAGTGCCGGAAGACTGGAGGATTGCAAATGTTGTCCCCTTGTTCAAGAAGGGGAGTAGAGACAGCCCTGGTAATTATAGACCTGTGAGCCTTACTTCGGTTGTGGGTAAAATGTTGGAAAAGGTTATAAGAGACAGGATTTATAATCATCTTGAAAAGAATAAGTACATTAGAGATAGTCAGCACGGTTTTGTGACGGGTAGGTCGTGCCTCACAAACCTTATTGAGTTTTTCGAGAAGGTGACCAAACAGGTGGATGAGGGTAAAGCAGTGGATGTGGTGTATATGGATTTCAGTAAGGCGTTTGATAAGGTTCCCCACGGTAGGCTATTGCAGAAAATACGGAAGTATGGGGTTGAAGGTGATTTAGAGCTTTGGATCAGAAATTGGCTAGCTGAAAGAGGACAGAGGGTGGTGGTTGATGGCAAATGTTCATCCTGGAGTTTAGTTACTAGTGGTGTACCGCAAGGATCTGTTTTGGGGCCATTGCTGTTTGTCATTTTTATAAATGACCTGGATGAGGGTGTAGAAGGGTGGGTTAGTAAATTTGCAGATGACACTAAGGTCGGTGGAGTTGTGGATAGTGCCGAAGGATGTTGTAGGGTACAGGGAGACATAGATAGGCTGCAGAGCTGGGCTGAGAGATGGCAAATGGAGTTTCATGCGGAAAAGTGTGAGGTGATTCACTTTGGAAGGAGTAACAGGAATGCAGAGTACTGGGCTAATGGGAAGATTCTTGTTAGTGTAGATGAGCAGAGAGATCTTGGTGTCCAGGTGCATAAATCCCTGAAGGTTGCTAACCAGGTTAATAGGGCTGTCAAGAAGGCATATGGTGTGTTAGCTTTTATTAGTAGGGGGGTCGAGTTTCGGAGCCACGAGGTCATGCTGCAGCTGTACAAGACTCTGGTGAGACCGCACCTGGAGTATTGCGTGCAGTTCTGGTCACCGCATTATAGAAAGGATGTGGAAGCTATGGAAAGGGTGCAGAGGAGATTTACTAGGATGTTGCCTGGTATGGAGGGAAGGTCTTACGAGGAAAGGCTGAGGGACTTGAGGTTGTTTTCGTTGGAGAGAAGGAGGAGGAGAGGTGACTTAATAGAGACATATAAGATAATCAGAGGGTTAGATAGGGTGGATAGTGAGCGTCTTTTTCCTCGGATGGTGATGGCAAACACGAGGGGACATAGCTTCAAGTTGAGGGGTGATAGATATAGGACAGATGTGAGAGGTAGTTTCTTTACTCAGAGAGTAGTAACGGCGTGGAACGCCCTGCCTGCAGCAGTAGTAGATTCGCCAACTTTAAGGGCATTTAAGTGGACATTGGATAGACACATGGATGAAAATGGAATAGTGTAGGTCAGATGGTTTCTCAGCTCGGCGCAACATCGAGGGCCGAAGGGCCTGTACTGCGCTGTAATATTCTAATTCTAATTCTAATTAATTATATTTAAATGCATTTAAAACAGCATTTCAACAATTTAAAATAGCTGCCTGTCATGTCGGGACGTCAATGGTGCTTTCCCACCACTGAAAAAATCTGGAACCAATGTCACGACGCCAGATTTCCGGGCAGACAGTTCCAATGCAATTCTCCATCCACCTCCCACACCACCTTACCCGCCTTAAATGGCTGCATTAAATTCTGCCCACAGTGTACAATGATTTTTACAAGCAAACAGACAGCAATTCCTGTGAGGTTATAACATTGATTGCCAACTGCTTTACGCAACAGTAACTAACAAAAAGAAAAATGGTAAGTATTGACATATACTGCCATTTAACTGACAACTGATTTTATCAATATAGGAATAGCAAATATTTGTGTTGTGCTGCACTCTAAGTAATAGAGAAGAGGAACAAAATTGGAACTAGTGCAAATCCAAACCAAAAATAGTATATGCTGTAAATGCACAGTAGCCTGGTCAAATATCTGAAAAAGAAAGTGAGGTTAACAGTTCAAGTGGGGAATGTCAATAGTTCCCTTCATCTGATCAAAAGTGTCTCCCACTTCCACATACTGTCACCTCTGACGTGTTCTATTTTCTTGGCCAGTTCAAGCTAGGACAGAATCATGAGCGCATGGTGTGAATTGCCCACACTAATCATCTCCACTTTTCTGCATCAAAAGTGTTTCAGAAAGCATCACATTTGTGATTTAGTGATAAGGTGTCAAGGCATCTCATCAAGATACTTGCTAAGATTGTAAAAATCTGGACAGCTACAAAACTTGAGGCAGACGATTAAAGCTGTTTGCTGCGTTATTGCAGTAGGAGAATGATTCGGTAAAATGCTGCACAGACTTTGCTTTGTTGGAAATAGTTCAAGTCACAAAAAGAAGCTGGGGTTTATCACAGATAAAGTGGAAGGTGTCCACATGAATGGGGTTGCTCATCAAGAGGCCAGAAGATGATAATGTCAAATGGAGAGAACTCTTCAATTTTACTTTGGCAGGAAACAGCTAACAAGAAAAGTCAGTGGGCATTCAAATTCAATTATTTAAAGGAATGTTTGGGTGGGAGTCTATAAATATAATATGACATTTTAAAAGAATTATGCATTGAAATGTAAAGTTTGTTTAAAAGTTTATAAAGAGACATATTGGCAACACAAAATATGTAAACAATACAGAAAACCTTAGCATAGTAAAGAACATTTTCTTTCAACCATATCAATTTTTTAAACCCCCATCCTCACTCCCCATATGGAGCCTCACTGGACAACAGGTCCAGTTCAATATAAAACAAATTGTGAACTAATATATTTTGTTAGTAAGATAAGGCGAAGATTTTCAGCAAACATCTATCTCATCTGTAAAAAAAAACACTTAAAACAAACCAGTTCCTGTCAACATGTTTTTCTTTTTATAAAGGGCACTTTCAAATTGACAATATTTTCTGAAAGATCAGCCAGAATTTTATTAATTCATAGGTTGTCCTGTCGCCGGGAACAGAAGCGGGACCCGAGCCCGTGCAGATGGACGGTGGGACCATGGGCAGCATTTTACCATTGGTGGCCAATTGCTGCCGGAACTGCTGTTCAATTGAGGGTGGCGGCCTGCCTCCCAGAGCTGCAAGACCAATCAGAGGGCCAGCGACTCGGCAGAATTGGCAGCACCACCGATAGAGGTGGCCACTGCTGAGGCTGCAGGAAGAAGAGGGCGTCTCCATGTTGAGGCGCTGTTGAAGGCCAGGTTAGGTTTTTTCTTTACTGCCAGGCAGGCAGGCCTCAGTGATTGGAGGGGTGAGCCCTCCAGCTAGAGCTGCGGGGGCATCCAGTGCCACGAGGATGTCCCTCCGTGGGTCATAGGGTGGCTATAAAGGCAGGCCCCACCCCCGGGAACCCACTGGGAGGCTGCCTCATTATACCTGGCAGTATTCCCAGATGGTGGGGCCCCATCAGGATGCTGGTAAAATGCTGGAAGGGCCAGGAAGAGGCTGATAATTGCCCAATTAATTGGTTTAATTGGCTGCAGCCTCTGGTTGGCGGGTGGCCAAGCTGCTGCCATTCCTGCTTCTGGGAATATGCCATGGCGGTGGGAAGAAGTCGGGCTTCCACCCCCCCCAATGTCTTCCACCGTCATTCTACCAGTATTCTCACCTCCTAGCCCGTCTCCTGAGGGCTGGCAAAATTCAGCCCATATGACAGCATTGTTACAAGAGATTTGGAATCTTTTGTTATTTCATTAATCACGTCCATTAATAGTTACTGGATTCAATATTTCTTATGGGATCAAGTTAACACGATATGATAGCAATTGACAGTCACTGAAGTCAATTGAAATAAAGTCATGAGTTGTGTAAAATGAGCTGCTGATTCACTAGCAGCTCTTTGGAGGTCTCACTGAAGACCAATTCACTCCCATTGCCCTTTTAACCTCCTTGAACAAGGTGCCCTGTGAAGTGTCTTGGGGAAAATGAAAATTATAAATGTCATGCTGGTGATGGTGTAACTGCACAGAGAATAACAGCAGCAGAGTTTATTTACTTAAGACCTTTAAGTTATCTTGGGTATCCTGGAGACAGCTCTCACTAAAAGCCTGTTGTTTTCAACCTGATAATGCTGAAGACCAGAATTTAACATCTGGACAGAAATACAGTCACAGGCTTGAGAAGCTTAACAATACTTTACATTTTCACCTTTTGCCAACAATTCATCGTAAATGTTGATTACTTTTACTTGTACTGGGCACACTATGTTGGCTGTATGCCAACACTCTGCCAATGGTGAAACAGGCTAGCAGACAAAACCACCATTTGTGAAACAGGTGAAATACATATTTGATTTTAACACCTCTGTTCAACATCAAAGGTAAGGCTAAACCACAAGTGAAGGTAAGTCCTTCACTAAGCTACAGAAAGTAATGTAATTTATGGCCGTAAATAGCTTTCAAGCTTTCAGGTAAATGCAATGCTTGATGTAGCATGGAGTAATAAAGACTAGGATGGTCCCAGCTTTAATTCTGCTCCCTTAAGCTGTACTGAGTTAACCGATTTCAGCTGGAATTGTGGTATGAGCAGTACAATTGGTGTCAGAGTCTTCAGCAGTGCAACAGGAAAACCAAGAATAATTTTCAGTCCGGATTCCTATCTAATGCTCCCCTTCTGGAAAGTGTATATATGTGGATGTTGCTGAGGACAGGCCTATGATGACCCCACGGTTAGAATAAGTGATTTTCCTAACATAACAGCCACTACATACATTACAAGTTTCTACACCATAATGTTGCCTGAGTATTGCGATTTGCTTAAAATGTTCCAGAGGTTGTAAAATACCCTGTTTTTATATAGATATATATGTTGAATTAGGAATTAGTTTAACTTGAGATGAGTTTTCTGTTTTCCTTTGGGTCGTGAATCTTTGGAATTCTCATCCTCAAAAGGCGTGGAAGCAAAGTCTTTGAATATTTTTAAGGCAGAGGTAAATAGATTCTTGACAAGCAAGGGGGTGGAAGGTTATTGGGGGTAGGTGGAAATATCGAGTAATCTGGATTACATTTAGAAAGAAAAAGCTTTGACAGCATGGAGAGGATCTGTTGTTCGCGAGGACTGCTTTATAAGAGTATAGAATATGCTTAATCTCTATGTAAATTAAAGCTGATGTGTTAATGGGCAGAATTTTAACTGCCAAGGGGAGGTGATGGGTTTGGGTTCAGTCCTTAAGTTGTTGGAAAATGCTGGCAGCTCGGAAACCCAACATGAGCCCACCCTCTTTCTGGGTTTAACCAGAGTGGGTTCTGAGGCAAATGGAAAACTCTATGGAGCTGTTGGTCAGTCATTTTAATATGCAATCAGGCAATTAATTGTGACTTTAACTCAGGATTCTGGCTTTCACAGCCAGTGCACAGGTTTTCTGAGCCACGTGGAACTCACCAGGGTCAACAAGGTGAGAACATAGTGGGGAGTAATTGATCAGTGAAACCGACAGGCTTGAAAGCCTATAAATAGTGAAATTGCATAGCTGCTGATCAGCTACGTGAAAGCTTTGTGCTCACAGCCCTTGTTCATAGAGCCTAATTTCACTGCTTCACAGGTGATTTCCAACTTTTTGGATGTGATTTCATTTACATTGGACTTTATTCACTTTGATTCGCACTACGCTGCTGTCAGCCTTCACTGCAGTGTGGGAGCAACTTATGCCGCTGTAGCATGGACCTCTGATGAGAAACAACAGGAGCAGCCACACCAACACCAGCAACATCATCAGCAACTGCATCAGGAGCAGAAACAACAACAACAACAACAGCTGCCTTCTCTGCAGTAACATGCTGTGCCACAGGACAGAAAGGATGAATACAAAGCTCCATCTCAAAGGACGCGTTACCCCCAGCACAGGCAGAGGATCAGCTTCCTTGACATGATGAAGCAGCACAGCTTCAGGAGGCTCAGGCTTTTGCAGCAAGTCTTTGTTGACATCTGCAACCTCCTGGAACAAGATTCCTTCCAAGATGGCCAGGTGGGTGAACATTGCCAGTGGCTATCAAGGCCACCACAACCCAGAATTTCTTCACATCTGGTTCCTTCCAGGGATCTATAGGTGATAGCAAGACCATCACTTATATCCACTTTGACACTGATGAGGCCAGTCAGACACAGAGGACTGTCAGTTTCACTGCAGTGGCTGGATTCACAAAGGTGTACGGAGTTATTGACTGCACACATGTGGCAATTGAGGCACCCTCAGATGAGCCTGGAGTATTCATCAATTGGAAGGGACTCCACTCCCTCGATGTTCAGATCGTTTGTGACCATTGGACGGTTATCATACATGTCGATGCAAGATATCCTGGGAGCTGCCATGATCCCTTCATTCTGTGAAAGTCACATCTCCCACAGGTTTTCACGCTTGCACATAGCATAAGCAGGTGGGTCCTTGGACACAAGGGCTACTCTCTGAGAACCTGGCTGATGACTCCTGTGAGAAGCCCTACCACTGATGCCACATGACATCAAGGACGATCAGAGCAAGCCATTGGGTTGCTGAAGGTACAATTCAAGTGCCTGAACAGATCTGGTAATGACTTTCGGTAGGACCCATCCAAGGTCTCCAGAATGGTTGGGATCTGCTGTGCCTTGCACAACATCGTGCTGCAGAGAGGAGTGGAGCTGAACGAGGAGGAGGGTGCAGACCAATTGGCATCCAAGGAGGCGAAGGAGAAGGAGGAAGAGGAAGAGGAAGGAGGAGTCAGATGTGGCCATGGTGCCAGTAACTGCCAGAGAAGCCTGTGATGGCCTCATACAGGCATTCAGCTAATCTGAGTGCATAAGGCTATATGGCAATGCAATCATAAATACTTCCCCCCCCCCCGCCCCACCCACTCCACCCCGTACCCACCAAACTCAGTGGCCTGCCGCGTCTGGTTCTCCATGCAGGTGGTCACTCTTTCCATGGAGGTGGAGGTCAGCAGAAACGTCTGAGACATCATGGGAGTCATACTTGAGATGCATCTCTCCAATGGCGCAAACTGCCTCTGGAAATGCTGACAGAAGCACACACATTTCCCATTGCTCCTCCAGATGTTCCCTTTTTGTGGATAGCACCCGAAGCTCATCATTTACATCCAGCTGAGCATTGCTTGAAGTGTCCTACGTGTCCTGCACCTTCCAACAGGAACTCTTCAATGCTGTGCCTGTCTCTAGCATCTGCGCCTACTCACATGTGATGTGTGCCTCACCATGTGACAACCTAGCTATCTCTAATGCAGTACTCACCAAGGTGTGCGTATCTGCACTAATGGAGGGTGCACATGAGTCATGTGATGTTGCATCCGCAGAGGGCTTGTCCTTCTCCCACTGCTGCTAATTTAGCAGAATGTATTAGTTTGTGCCTGCTGACAGAACTTTGTCACCACATTGTGAAATGAAACAGTCTAGAGATAGGAAATGGCACAATGGTCACAGGATGACCAGTTACATGATTAATGGCAAACAAGTTAGCCATCTGGTGTTTGTGAGGAACTTGCCTTATTTTTGGAGGTCTTTTTCACAATAACGCTTATCACATCATAATGATTCATCAAGGTTACAAGGATGGGCGTGGGTGACTAAAGGCCTATAAAGATCTTAGGTTTTCTTTTACAATTTGTAGAGAGAGGCAAAAATGAAAAGATCAATAAAGGTTATGACTCCCTACCCAGAGGAAAAGTGGGGTAATATCATTTATTTCTCTGTATGACCGTTGTTTAGATATTGAATGTGGCAAGACTCGGTCAAATCCAAGAAAGATTATTGCAACAAAGATTGGTGTTGAGTCCAAGAACTTTACATGATGATATAAATATTTACAATGAAGTAATAACAAATGACCTGCCTTATCCATGGTCAATTGACCTTCCAACTTATGATCGAGAGTTATATATAAACAATTGCCACTTGGATGAAGTACTGGAAGGCTGGCAGTTCCTGTAAAACTATATCCCCACTGCCATCTCTGCAAGAGGAGAAAAAAGGAAAGAATATTCAAAAAACGCAGACAAAAGAGAACACTTTTATAAATACAATGTTTTAACAATCAAATGTGACATATTGTCACACTCTGAGTCATGACAGATCATAACTGTGCTTGAGTTGTCAAAACCGGCATCAGCAGTGGGATTTTTATTGTATCTATCACTCAATGCGATTTATGACTGAAATTTTCAGCTAGAGTAATGATAGCTTCATTCTACTAATGCCAATTGTTCAATGGCTTTTAAAAGGCTATTTGGAAATAATTGTCTCTGGTTTTACACTGTAATTTTAATATTATTATTGAAGAAGAATTTGACTTTTTTCTTGGATGATAAATCCATCATCTTCTGTTGCTGTGAAAAGCTGGGGACCTACTACACGTTTTGTGTGTTAAAATGGATGAATGCAAAACAGTTAGTGATAATACAGGAATCTTGTGTCATAAGCAATGAGTGTATGGTCCTAGTAGATTCTTTCCATTCTTTCTTCTCCTTTAAAAATAAAATAAAATTGAATCACTTGGTGCTATGCCAACACTGTCAAAGCAGTTGTTATATTAATGCATTTGTAAGGCCAGCATGTTTTAATTCCCATTGTTGGTGATAGAATAGCTCATACTGCAATTCTATCATCAATCAATTATCACTTTAAATTTATAAGGGGCCAAACTCTCTCGACAATTTTATCAGACTTGCACCATAACTCCTGCAGAGTTTGGCTGAATGGTTTGGAAAAGGCAACGACCTAGATATACTCAGCCCCAACTTAGTTGGGAATTCTTTCTTGGGCTTGTAAGGGCTGAAGCCTCTGGGCATAACTTATAAAAAGCACTTCTTTGGAGTGTCCTGCTTCAGGGTCAGGGTCAGAGTAGGGAATGCCTATGATGGGAGATCCTACCTCTCCAGCCCAGAAGGGAAACAATGTAACAGGAGTCTGGTACCTTTGGACTGCTCCCCCTAAAAATAGCGCATTCTTCAGATCTTTGTTCCAACTCATTTTGTTTTGAGGAGTGTCCTGATATTTAAGTATCTTCGGGATGGTCTACAATCAAAATAGTGCAAACTCTGTACGCCTTCCATGCATTGATTGATATGATTCACATTTTTACATTTGACAGTTTAAACAGCCTCCTGAGGGCCATGGCAGATAAATAGAATATCACATGAAAAATTTCCATATGTTGGTTGGAGTAGAAATTAAAAGCAACACAACAAGTTCAACGAATTGTGTTTCAGTGTTGTTACTTGTTGGTAGTTTTAAAGTGTCCTACATTTTCAACGTCTTAAATTTTTTGGTTACATTTAGGTTTCAAATCAGATTAAACAAAATAATGAGTCCTATTTTAGAATCATGTGTCAAAAATAATTGCAAAATCCTGACCTAAATAAATTTCTGATTAATCTCAACTGCAAGACAGCTTCCAAATAGTGACAAACTAGGCTATCTATTCATGGCTAGCTCGATATTAATTCTACTACCAAATATGATCTATGCACAGCAACTACTAGGACTGACCGTCAGCTAAAATAGCGGAGGCAAGAATCCTGCAATCATCAAAGAAACATTTGGCGCTGTAATGGGGGATATTTAGATCGCGCTCGATTGATGAATTAAGATAGGCCGAATGGCATTCCTCATCTCTAAATATCTTACGATCTAGTGATTTTGTTTTATCAGGAAGTGATACCCTGCTCTTAAAATGCCTGTAGAAGTTTCCATAGCCAGTTGGAAGAATCCCCACAGAAATTCAGCCCCAACAACATTTGTTAATGCTGATGGGACTATAGCCTGAAAGGTACTGTGAGCAGCATTATCATAGAAATACTTAATTCACTCATAACAAATTGTTTTCTCCGCTATTTTAGCACAATTAAAACAGCACATTGGTGCCTTTGTTAAAGTAGCAGAGACAGGAATTTGATACAAATATCTGTTTAGTGTTCATTAAATATCTCACAGTAATTTTCTGGTTTAGATTATTCTGCAAGGAAATTCAGACAGTGTATGGGAGGGGGAACAGTTAAAAAAAAGATGGGCTGTTATACTTTTTCGCAATTGTTATTTGAAAAGGAATGTCCATTTAACATTCACACAACCCTCAGTAGATGGTGGTAGTGCTAAAAGTACACCTTCATATATAACTAGCAATGGAACTAGAGGACATGGATGGTCTTCTGGCTTCAGAAGTTACCTGATTACATTAAACTGGAAAATGAAACTCCAAAATCTCAATTTTTATTTTTGCTAATGGCCAGTCATTCTTACCAGTCACATTTGGAACACTGGATTTCAATGTCTCCCCAAGAACAGGAGATTTCCTATTGGTTACACACAATAAACAGGTGTAAAGCAGGTGTGAGTGATTGGAAAAGTGAGTGGTGATCCATTACATTGAATTTCCACCAATGTAGCATCCCATCCATTTACCATTTTAGTTTTTTATTGGTACCAGAAGCACTTACTAGTTTGGAGGATGATATTCATACAATTTCTTGCTGTTTACTCCAGTATTGAGATTAGTCATCAAGCCATCCATATAAAATGGACTGCTGGGATGGACTGTTGATGGAAGCTGCATTTAAAGAACCCTATTGTAAGATTTGTGTCTATTCAAGAAAGGAGGGAGTGAGAAAACAGGGAACTACAGGCCAGTTAACCTGACATCAGTTGTCGGGAAAATGCCAGAATCTATTATTAAGGAAGTCTGAACAATGCACTTAGAAAATCATTGTATGATCAGACAAAGTCAACATGGTTTTACGAAAAGGAAATCGTGTTTGACAAATTTGTTCGAGTTTTTTGAGGATATAACTGGTAGAGTAGATAAAGGGGAACCAGGAGATGTAGTATACTTGGCTTTCCAAAAGGCATTCAAAAAGGTGACACAAAAGGCGAATACACAAGATATGGGTTCATGGAGTTGGGGGTAATATATTAGCATGGATAGAGGATTGTTATCGGACAGGAAGCAATGAGTGATTAGAGGGATTTCAAGATGGCAAGCTGTAACAAGTGGAGTGCCGCAATGATCAGTGCTCGGGCCTCAGCTATTTACAATCTATATTAATGGCTTAGATGAAGAGACTAAGAGTAATGTATCTATGTTTGTTAACTATAGATAGCCAAGTGGGAATGCAAGCTATGAGGAGGACACAAAGAGGCTACAAAGAGATGTAGATAGTTTTTAATGAGTTTGCAACAAGGTGGTAGTGTATAATGTGAAGAAGTGTGAGATTATTCACTTTGGCTGTAAGAATAGAAAAGCTGAATATTTTTTGAAAGGCGTGAAACCTGTAGATGTTGATATTCAGAGAGACTTGGGTGTACTCGTACAAGGAATGCAGAAAGTTAGCACGCAGGTACAGCAAGCAATTAGGAAGGCAAATGGCATGTTGACCTTTATTGCAAGGGGATTGGAATACAAGAATAAGGAAGTCTTGCTACAGTTGTACAGGACATTGGTGAGATCACACCTTGAGTACTGTGCCCAGTTTTGGTCTCCATATTAAGGAAGAATATAAAAACAGAAAGTGCTGGAAATACTCAGCAGGTCATACGGCATTTGTGGAGAGAGAAACCAGAGTAAACGCTTCAGGTCTGTGACCTTTCATCAGAACTGGCAAAGGTTAGAAATGTAGTTGGCTTTGAACAAGTTAAAGGTGGGGGGGGGTGAAGAAGAATAAAAGGGAAGATGTGTAGTAGGGTGGAGGGCAGGATAGATTAAATGACAGAGATGTCACGGAACATAAGGCAAAGGGAGTGTTAATAGATGTATTAAAAGGCAAAGAATTAATTTAATTTAATTAATTTTTTTTTAAATGGCAGTCATGCTCTGAAATTGTTGAACTCATGTTGAGTTCAGAAGGCTGTAGAGTGCCTAAATGGAAGATGAGGTGCTGTTCCTCAAGCTTGCATTGAGCTTCACTGGATCACTGCAGCCGGCCAAGGACAGAAATGTGGGCATGAGAGCAGGGTGGTGAATTAAAATGGCAAGCATCCAGAAGATCGGTGTCTTGCTTGCGGACTGAGCGGAGGTGTTCCGCAAATTGGTCACCCAATCTGCGTTTGGTCTCCCCATTGTAAAGGTGAGCATGGTGAGTAGTGTATACAGTATACTAAATTGAAAGAAGTACAAGTAAATCGCTGCTTCATCTGGAAGGAGTGTTTGTGGCTTTGGATGGTGATGAGAGAGGAGTTAAAAGGGCAGGTATTACACCTCCTGTAATTGCATGGGAAAGTGCTTTGGGAAGGGGGCGAGGTGTCAGGGGCGATGGAGGAGTGGACCAGGGTGTCGCGGAGGGAATGGTCCCTTTGGGATGCTGACAGGGGAGGGGAAGATGTGTTTGGTGGTAGCATCATGCTGGAAGTGGTAGAAATGGTGGAGGATGGTCCTTTGGGTGTGGAGGCGGGTGGGGTGGAATGTGAGGTCAAGGGGGGCCCTGTCGCAGTTCTGGGAGGAAGGGAAAGGGGTGAGGGTAGAAATGCAAGAAATGGGTCAGACATGGTTGAAGGCCCTGTTGACCACAGTGGTGGGGGGGAATCCTCGGTTGAGGAAAAAGGAAGACATATCAGAAGCGCTGTTTTGGAATGTTGCATCATCAGAACAGATGCGTCGGAGACAAATAAACTGGAAGAATGGAATGGAGTCCTTACAGTAGGTAATGTAGTCGAGGTAGCTGTGGGAGTCACTGGGCTTATAATGAATATTAGTAGACAGCCTATCCCCAGAGATGGAGACAGAGAAGTCGAGGAAGGAGAGGGAAGTGTTGGAGATGGACCATGTAAAGGTGAGAGAAGGGTGGAAATTAGAAGCAAAGTTAATGAAATTTTCCAGTTCTGGGCGAGAGCAGGAAACGGCACCAAGACAGGCATCAAAAAGAGTTGGGGGAGGGGGCAGGCATAAGTGAGACCCATGCGGGTACCCAAAGCAACACCTTTTATTTGAAGGAAGTGAGTGGTGTTGAAGGAGAAGTTGTTCAATGCGAGAACAAGTTCAGCCAGGTAGAGGAAGGTGGTGGTGGATGGGGACTGGCTGGGCCTCTGTTCAAGGAAGAAGTGAAGAGCCCTCAAACCGTCCTGGTGGGGGATGGAGGTATAGAGGGATTGGACGTCCATAGTGAAGAGGAGGCAGTTAGGGCATCAGAAGAGTCACGGATGTAGGTAGGTAGAGGCTGGACCGGGGAGAAAAAAATACAGTCAAGATAGGAAGAAATAAGTTGAGTGGGGCAGGAACAGACTGAAATGGTGGGTCTACCAGGACAGTCCTGTTTGTTGATTTGGGTTGTTTGGTGCTGCAGGACTATGAGGTTGGAAGCTGTAAAGGGAAGATCTCCAGCGGAGATGAGGTCAGTGACAGTCCTGGAGACAGTGGCTTGATGTTCGGTGGTGGGGTCATGGTCCAGGGGAAGGTAGGAAGATGTGTCTGAGAGTTGGCGCTCAGCCTCTGCAAGGTAGAGGTGGTAGCAAAGGTTCACTAGATCGGTTCCTGGGATGAGAGGGTTGTCTTATGATGAGAGGCTGAGTAAATTGGACCTATATTCTCTGGAATTTAGAAGAATGAGAGGTGATCTCACTGAAACATACAAGATTCTGAAATGAAAAACAAAAAGTGCTGGAAATACTCAGCAGGTCTGGCAGCATCTGTGGAGAGAGAAGCTTAGTTTTAACTTTGTTTCTCTTTCCACAGATGCTGCCAGACCTGCTGAGTATTTCCAGCACTTTTTGTTTTTCATTTCAGATTTCCAGCATCTGCAGTATTTTGCTTTTATTTAATTAAGATTCCGAAGGGGCTTGACAGGGTAGACACTGAGACATTGGGCTGGATTTTAAGGAGCTCTCAACGTTGGGATCCATGACGAGCGGGCCTGAAGATGGCCCCAGATAAGGCCCGCCACGGACCTCGGTGCCAGCAGGGCCCGGTCCGATCCTCCCAGTGGCGGTGAGCACCGTGGTGGCCTCCCCGCCGCTGGGCGATGGGACCATAATTTGAATTTTTAAATCAATTAAAACAATTAATTTAAATAAACTTACCTTGCCTCCTGATATCCAGCTGCGATCTGCGGCCTGGCGGCCCGCACTCCCGTGCCTTCGGATCCTCATCCGGGGAAACAAGGCGCAACAATGGTGGGGAGGGGGGAGGAGTTAAATTTCTCAGTGCAGGGGTGGAGGGTAGTCAAATTAACATCATGGTTGTAGGCGATGGTGGGAAGGGTTGTAGTTTAAACTTGGTGCAGTTGAGGAGGGGGATGGTCAGATGGTAAAGATAAGCATTTTGGGGGGGGGAAAGGGCAAATAATTAATTTAATTGTTATTGGGGGTGAGAAAGGGGATAAAGGGATGTATTTAATTAATTTCATTAAAAATTGTTCTTTAAATATTTAAATTAGCCGGTAGGACTGACAGCCCTTTAAAAATGGCGTCAGTGCCTGCACACAGGCAGCTGACGCCTTTGCCAGGGATGGACAGCACACCCCCTGCATGTGATTGGGGGGGCGGGCGTGCAGCCAACCCCGGCTATTTAAATGAGCCGCCGTGCTTAGAATCGCGGCGGTTCTTTGGCATGTGGCCTGCATGGCTGGGCCGCCATTTTTTCGGCAGCGGGCTTATAAAATTCAGTCCATTGTTTCTCCTGGCTGGGGAATCTAGAACCCAGGGGCACAGTCTGATCATTTAGGACTGAGATTAGGAGAAATTTCTTCCGGTCAAAGAGTTGTGAATTTTTGGCCCAGAGGGTTGAATATATTTGAGGCTAAGATGGAGAGATTTCTGGTCTCTCAGGGAATCAAGGGATATGGGGAGCAGGCAGGAAAGTGGAGTTGAGGCAGAAGATCTGTCATGTTCGTATTGAATGGTGGAGCAGTCTCGAGGCACTGTATGGTCTATTCCTGCTCCTATTTCTTATGTTTTTATCTTATTTTGAGGCTATTATTGAACCATTTTCATGCTTTTTTCTTTATTTCTTTCCTGCTCCTACTTTGTTGATGAAAGGTTTTGTGCCTAGTTCTCCAGCACTGCTAGTTTTTGGTCTGACATTGGAACAATGAGTTTCCCAATATAAATCTCTTTTTTTTTAGACAAAGTAGGGGTAAGACCAATAGAAGGATGCCTGGCAGCTTAATCTGCACCGGAAGCAGGCTGGATCCACCTGCCAGTAACCTCTTATCCACATTTTATGTAGAGGCACATCTACCTGGCAATAACCATGCAGAATTGGTGCACAGACACTGGGTCAGTAGACTTGTGCCATTGCTGAACGGGAACTTGCAACTCGTGTGCAGTTTAGGACTGGCATTGCAAGTGGCAATAATAGTCAGTTGCATCCTCAAGTCTTCTTACTGTGTTTCCTCCCAGGCTTTTGTAACGTTGGTCTAATGGGATGGTGCCCTGGAATGGTAAGTAAGGCTACCTTGCTACCATCTCATTCTGTCCCACTTCCACTTTTCCAGCTATCAAACAGGAGGTTGGGTGTTGTGCTGTTCCACCATTTGATCAGATAATCACTTTTCCTGCCTCCATTTTTATTGTGTCAACCACTGAATTTTACCAGATAATTTTGTAATGCTAACAGCCTTTCCAATATCTCAAATTTGTAAAGGCTACCAATATTTTCATCCACATATACAGTTATTTCTTCTTAAGTGACTGTATCCTATCACCCCTTTAAGGGCTGCTTACATATCACTTCCTGCAGCCCCTCTTATGAGTTCCTGTTTGCGCTTGAACTTTCCCACATTACTTAATGAATCTAATACTGAAAAATCATTAACAGTTAACATTATAACACTTCCCAACTAATGCATAGTTGGAAGTCTGAAGCCAAAGGAGACTATCAGGATAGCTACTGTCTCATCACACAAATAAAAGGAACTTTATCTTCTACCTGGCTTGTGCTGTACCTGATTGTCATGCAGGCCCCCACCTGCCAAGGATGAGGCATTATTAATTTCGCCACATGGACATTAAATTTCAAATTGTTGCTGGGAAGAAGAGAAGGCCTGTTAACAAGGACAGCCAGACTTTGGCAGGAAAAAATACATTTGCATATTAACAGACAGTGCTTGGAAAGGACAAAGCACCATTCCCTGACATACAATACACAGAGCCAAGACATGGTCAGACCAGTTAGTCACATGACTAACCTGCTTGGCAACCTGGGGTGGGGGTGAGGAAGTTCTGAATTGTACAGAGAGCCTGCAGAAAGCTGTTTGCTCCTGGACTGAGAAGATCTCTCTCCTGTCTGCTCCCATCTCTTTCTCACAAGCCTCTGAATCCACTGAAGACACATGAACTCCAAGAGAGAAACATCTCCCACAGTGAACAATGTTTAAGAAGAATACTGGGCCCCAACAAAAAGCAAGATCTACTGATAATCAAGGACTCTACAGTGAGCTTAAAGAATCGTAACAGCTCTTCAGATATTGCCTCAAACTTTTCCACTTTATTTTTCTTCTGCTCTTTTCTGTCTCTACTTGCACGTGTGCATCACATATGCATGCTAGCGTGGGGCACAGCGTGTATCCGTAGGCATTAATTGAATTAGAGTTTAAGTTTAATACATTCCAACTTTTCTTCTTCAAACTTAAGAAAGCATGTTTGTGCTGGTTTCTTTGCCTTCCGGGAGCGGATTGGAGAGGAGCAGAGTGGACCTGTGGGAAGTACGCTGAGAGTGGAGCCTATAAACCGACCCCGGGGATCAAGGCCCAGTCTCTTGCCTTCCGGGAATGGAGGGGAGAGGAATGGAGCGGACCTGTGGGGAGAATGCCGAGAGTGGAGCCTATAAATTGACCCCAAGGATCGAGGCCCAGTCTCTTACCTTCCGGGAGCGGAGAGGAACTCTTCCAGCGCGCCGGAGTTTTGAAATAAAAGCCAACAGTGACGTCAGAGGAGAGCTGCAAGGTGATTGGTTGGTGAGTAGCAGCTGTTAGTGCATTTAAATATCTTTTTTAAAAAAGGGAAAGTTTTTTTGTTGGGAAAAAAAACCTCTGGTGATAAGGTGAGTCCTACTAAAGTGTTTTTTTTTAAGGACATTAGATTGGAGTGGGTAGAACTAGAGGGCATAGATTTAAGGTGAGAGGGAGGAGGTTTAAAGGGGATCAAAGGGGTAAATCTTTCACACAAAGAATAATGGGTATCTGGAATGCACTGCCTGTGGAGGTGGTGGAGACAGGAACAGTAGCAACATTTAAGAGGTATCTGGACAGGTACTTGAATGAGCAAGGCATAGAGGGATATGGTATTAATGCAGGCAGGTGGGATTAGTATAGATAGGCATTATGGTCGTCATGGACGCAGTGGGCTGAAGGGCCTGTTTCTAGGCTGTACGACTCTATGACTATGACTATTATAATTGGAAAGCAATGAACAAGAATTCACCAAGGGGGAACTAAAAACACGGTGTGTTTAAAATAAAATCCTGTTAGCTGAAGGCTGAAAGGGAACCCTAAACCCCTTTCTGACCTGGTCGTAAAATAAATTTGGGCGCTAGCGTCCGGGATTGACCAACAGACAAATGAGAGAAATTGGAAGTGAGAAGCCAAATTGTTCCCAATCAAAAAAGAGCAAGATTAATACAGGTATTCTTGTGGTTTTGTGTACTTGAATACTAACATGTCTGCAACTGAAGCTAGTTACTCTCCAAGCCAGGGTGAAGTAACTTGAGATAAATTAAAAGCACTGTCTATGGAGGAGTTGAGGAAAATGGCTGAGCAGTACATGGCAAGGCTAGGAAGTCTGAGCTCCTAAGGCTAGTGGCCAACCATTTTTCCCTTGAATCTGAAGAAGCAGAAACAGGGTTAGAAGCAGATCCAGACAGGGTATTGTTAGCAAAGATACAATTTGAACAGAGGAAACTTGAATTAGAAGACAGGGAAAGAGAAAGAGAAAGGGAGAGACAGGAGAGGGAGAAAGAAAGAGCCTTTCAGAATGAACGTGAGGAAAATGAAAGGCAGGAGAGAGAGAAGGAATATTCCAGAAAGAAGGGAAGAAAGAGAGTTGAAGTGGCTTGAGTTAACTAGGGGGCGACAGAGTAACCCCAGTGAAAGCATGGCCTACATGGAGGAGCGTAATTCAGGGCTGGGTGCAGAATTGTTAAAACTAGCTCATCTGCTCCCAAAATTCGATGAGGAAGATGTAGAAGTATATTTTATGTCTTTTGAGAAACTGGCAAGGCAGCTAAAATGGCCAGCTGAGACCTGGCCTCTTTTACTACAAAGCAAGCTAACTGGAAAAGCCGATAAGGTTTATTTCCTGTTGCCAGATGAGAGTTCATCAAATTATGAACTGACCAAAAATGCTATCCTCAGGGCATACGAATTAGTGCCCAAAGCTTATCGTCAAAAATTTAGAACCTCGAGAAGAAAGCTAATCAAACTTAACTGGAGTTTGAAAGAAGTAAGCAGCTGGTTTTTGACCAGTGGCTGAGGGCTCTTAAAGTACAGCTCAGCTATGAGAATCTCAGAGAAGTAATTCTGTTAGAGGAATTTAAACACTCTCTCCCACTCTCCTTAAAGACCCATGTCGAGGAGCAGCGGGCCCAGAGAGCCCGGAAAGCGGCCATTCTGGCTGATGAATTTGTTTTAATTATGAAGTCGGTTTCCCAGGGAGAACCTTTCCCAGTCACCCCCACAAATCCGAAAGGGACAAAAGATGGGGAGGTGATAGGAGTCTAAGCAGTCCTAGGAGAGAAAAGAAAGCAGAAGACACAGGGGGCCCTCCTCTAGCCAAAACGGAAGGTGCCATGAGCAAGAGTGAGACCCGGAGACCTATGTGCTTCCATTGTAATAAAGAAGGGCATTTAAGAGCAGACTGCTGGAAACTAAAGGGAAAACCTGTAAGGTTAATCAGGGCACACCCGTTCAGTGACAGAGAAAGGACCCTACTGTAAAGCACAGAACAAGCTATGGTTTTAACTGCAGTAAGAGTGCAACCCAGGAAGCTTACTATGGCCAGTACAGGAAAAGCTAATAGGATTCCTGAAGGCTATCAGGGTTTTGTGACTGAAGGGAAAGTAACTCCATACTGCTTGAGTGGGGCAAGCAAGCCCAATGTAATTCTCAGGGACACTGGGGCTACTAGATCCCTTTTACTGGAAAAAGGCCTGGCCTTTTCCCCAGAGAGTGCAGAGAACTCCAGAATGATGGTGAATGGTATTGGAGTGCAGTAGATGCCTGTACCTGCACACTTGGAGCGCGACCTAGTTTCGGGACCGGTGACTGTAGGGATTGTCCCATGTTTGCCTGTGGATGTGGTTGACCTGCTCCTAGGTAATAATCTAGTGGGGGTGAACGTGGTAGCCCCCCCCCCCGGTAGTGAAAGAAATACCACGGAGGTCAGAGAGACAGGGCATTGGTGGGAGACGGACCCCTGCAGTTTCCCTGAATGTGTAGTGGATCAGGCAATGATCAAACCGGCTCCCCCAGAGGAGACTGAATTAGCACTGCAGGCAGATGACCAGGTCTGTCTGTCTGAGACTTTCTTTGGAAAGTTAGGAGACCCAGGGAATGAACTAAATGGATTTTCCCTAGCTGAGGCTCAGCAAGCCAACCCTGTATTGCAAGAGTTAGCAAAGGCTGCCCAGTCTGAAAGTGAAGCAGAGGGAGTCCCTGATTGCAGAGACAAAGAAATACCTCTAGGGGACAGAGAAACCATGAAGGTGATGCCTCACCTAATTGAAATGCCACAGGGAAGTGCAGTAGAGTCTGCACAAATATCTGCAGGCAGGAGTGTCCCAGAGAACAAAGGGAAGATTAACAAAGAATGCTTCCCCACAGTCAGAGAAAAAGGGAACCACCCACCCTGAAGTCAAAAGCCTTTGCATGACTCAGCAAAGCACTGAGAGTTCAGGATGGACCCACCCACTACTGACTCTCTTGGAAAAATTCCAATTTAGGACTAATTAAATCTAACTCCACCCCCCCCCCCCCCCCACCACCCCCCACTTTGGCAGACCTCAACAGGAAGAAAGACCCTAGGCAGTCATGGCAATGGGAAAACGGAAGAGAAATTTTACCAAAAAAAAGAACCACATGTTTATTGGGCTGCCAAAAAGGGGGCAATTAAAGCAGCACTGGCACAAAGAGAAGACAGGCTGTAATAAGTTTTAGGATTTATGAATGAATGGGAATGAATGAGAGAAATGCATGGTTTTCTGTATCTTATATTTTATTTATGGCGGCACAGTGGCGCAGTGGTTAGCATCACAGCCTCACAGCTCCAGCGACCCGGGTTCAATTCTGGGTACTGCCTGTGTCTGCGTGGGTTTTCGCCGGGTGCTCCGGTTTCCTCCCACAGCCAAAGACTTGCAGGTTTATAGGTAAATTGGCCATTATAAATTGCCCCTAGTATAGGTAGGTGGTAGGGGAATATAGGGACAGGTGGGAATGTGGTAGGAATATGGGGTTAGTGTAGGATTAGTATAAATGGGTGGTTGATGGTCGGCACAGACTCGGTGGGCCGAAGGTCCTGTTTCAGTGCTGTATCTCTAAATAAATAAAAAATAAAATAAATAAATATTTTCTCTCAAACCTTTTAATGAAATGCGCTTTTCTCAAATTACATTTCATTCCACTGGGTGTGGAGGTGTCATGCAGGTCCCCACCTGCCAAGGATGAGGCATTTTTAATTTCGCACATGGACATTAGATTTCAAATTGTTGCTGAGAAGAAGAGAGGGCCTATTACAAGTACTGCCAGACCTTGGGTAGAAAAACAAATATTTGCATATTAACAGTGCTTGGAAAGGACAAAGGACCATCTCCTGATATACAATACACAAAGCTAAGACATGGTCAGACCAGTTAGTCACATGACTAACCTGCTTGGCAACCTGGGGTGGTGGGGGGGGAGGGGGATGGTTCTGACCTGTACAGTTTGAACTGAGAGCCTGCAGAAAGTTGTTTGCTCCCAGACTGAGAAGATCTCTCTCCTGTCTGCTCCCATCTCTTTCTCACAAGCCTCTGTATCCACTGACGGTACATGAAACCCCAAGAGAGAAAAGTCTCCCACAGCGAACAAAGTTTAAGAAGAATACTGGGCCCCAACGAAAAGCAAGATCTACCTTCAATCAAGGACTCTACAGTGAGCTTAAAGAACCTTAACAACTCTTCAGATATTGCCTCAAACCTTTCCACTTCATTTTTCTTCTGCTCTTTTCTGTCTCTACTTGCATTTGTGTATCACGTATGCATGCTAGCATGGGGTGCGGAGTGTATCTGTAGGGATTAACCGAATTAGAGTTTAAGTTTAATAAATTTCAACTTTTCTTCTTTAAACCTAAGAAAGCATGTTTGTGCTGGTTTCTTTGCCTTATAATTGGAAAGCGGTGAACAATGATTCACCAAGGGGGAGCTAAAAACATGGTGTGTTTAAAATAAAACCCTGTTACAGTAAGACCAGGTGAAGGCTAAAAGGGAACCCCAGACCCCTTTCTCACCTGGTCGTAACACTAATCCAAAATATTTGGTGCTGGCACTGAGTGCCCAAAGTGTGGAAATGTTATAATTCCCAGAACTAACCTCCCGCACTTTAAGCATCTCGCAGGAAGTCAAATTCCTGCTAATTAACTGGATAGCGAGAAGAGGGAGTCTCAATCCACTTTGATTTGGAATCATTTTGAGCATTAATATCCATCTTATGCTCCAGAAGTTTAGTGTCAGTACAAAGCCAAAACCTCTTTGCACTGATGCTGAATGTCTGGAATAAAGCTAACCCTGAACGGAAGCACAAATTGAACAGGACCCTTCTACCAGTGCACACCAACAATAGGAAAGTAAAATAGCGAAAACCTTATGCAGCACCCATTCAGTGAACAGCAGAATTTTCACATTTATAAATTATGCTGGTAGGAGATAAATGCAAATATTGGTCAGTTATTGAGGCGAGGGTCTGCTTTGTAATACTCTGAAGTTATGCTTATGGATCACATGTTACATCCTTCAAAGATATTCAAAATGTGACACTAGCTTTACAACTCCACATGATGGCACTAAGACCCCACTTTAGACACTGAACAAACGAGCCTCCAGCTTTCAGTTTTCAAAATTGTGGGATGGTTGGGGGGTGGGGGGGTGAAAGGGGGGCTCGAGGGAGGGGGATGCGAGGGGACCATTGATAATGCAAGTAATGTATTTCTCGGAACGTTTTAGTAGTTTTAATATAAATTTAACTGAGAATCCAGTGCTCCTGATTTTAATTCATTCATACATCTTGTTCCACAGAAGCCATCAGTGAACCTAAATCCAGATAAAACAATCTGCCATGCATGTATTTTTGTCAATTTATGTATCTGGGTAATTTAGTGGGTTAGCACACTGGTTTATCACCACTATCCCTGGTTGTTAAGATGCATGTCTTCTCTCTCTTGCTAAGCTTGTAACAGTGCTACTTGAAATGAATTTAGGCAGTGCCAGTTCAGTTCTTAGTGGGTTTGAGTCACAGCACAAAGTTTTCCATTATTCAAAGAGAGAAACTGAGGAAGGCAGATTCTGAACTTGGAAAAATTTGAAGTGGTACAATTCTGAGGCACTTTGGAGAAAAATTTCTGCTGTTAGCTATTTACAGCCAAATCATAAAATCTTTGTTCACATTTTTACATTTTCTCCACAAACACCAAACAGCAGAAATCTTTCCCCATTGCTGGAGTAGGGTAAGGAAAGCTTTACACTGCATCAGGCCCATACTGTACTCAACCTGGGTGTGTTTTATGTTGACCTTTGACACACAAAAGCAACTTATGTTTCATTTCCCCGCATTGACATTCTCGTTTGTGAATGGACACTGAAGTCACCAAAACTATAAAGTATGTGCCTGAGTACAAGAAATCCAAGCCAGTCTGAGTTGTTAAGGGACCCTGGTTCACAATGGAATCATTGAATGATTTTCAATAGTAATGGGTTATTTAATTTTACAGCTTCTAGAATATTTTATTCTCATGGACAATACACCCATAATCCTGATTATACTTTGAATCTACTTCATTCAAGATCAGGTTCAATCTTCCTGTAAACAACGGAATATTCTTTAAATCGAATGGTAGTCTATCACACACTGTGTCAATGCATTTCAGTCTGGTTGGTGAACTCTGCCCTATATGCACAAATGAGGAAGTTTGATCTGTACCTTTGTTGCACAGAATAATAAGCTTGACTCTGACTCTTGGGACCTGGCCTGTTTTAGATCGCATACTCTTTAGTTTCCCACTGAGGAACCACAGATGAGATTTAATTGTAAAGCCGATTGTAGCATAATATAACAAAGCAAAATAGAGTGCAGGTAAGAACCAGTAAGGGTCCAGTGAGCAATACCCAAATCTTTAAAGTGAACCCATTGGAGCAAATAGAGATGCAGATATCTGATATTCAGACACATGGGTAATTGGATAGCTAGAAAAATCTGCAATGCTGGAAATCTGGAATGAAAACAGAAAGCCTGGACTGAAAGCCTGAAAGCATGAGGTCTGTTCATATATTAAAAACAAGGTTGGTTAACCTTTCAGGTAGAAAGCCTCTGTTAGATATATAGGTGGATGGATAGATTAACTTTGCTGATTTCACAGATTGTTAGAATAATTATAAAATGAAAATCCCCGAAAAAGACAATTAATAATTAGGCTTAGTGCTCAACTATAGCTTTCTGATCCAAATTATAGGCCAGCATACTTAAAACAACTAACTCTGGTTCGAATAAATGAAAAGGGTTTTAACAATCAGTCTCAGAACCATAGATACAGATGATCTCTCGTGTTCACTCAGTCCAACATGTTGTGAAGGGTAGAGGAGATTCCTTCAGTAATGTCCACAAGGTGGTGCTTTTCAGATGTACATGTTGTATGGCATTGAGAAAATATTGTTTGAACCACCAAACCTGCACCTTTAGACAATGGTGTAAAATTTAAACTTTTGTGATCTCTAAACCACTAATTTAATCTCCTAACTTCTGAATAAATAACCTCCGATTCCAGTGAAATCAAGCATGAAAAAAATAAACAGATGTTAATTAAAAAAGTGGGTTCCTTGAAAATGAACTGCTCACTCAGTAAACACTCACAATCATTGCCTTTTGCATTTGGTTTAAATACAAATATACTTATGAGAATTTCAAAATGTATATATGCAGTGTAATTACACTTCATGAAATATTTGATATTTCTAGTTTAATTACCAACACAGCACAGTAGCTACATGAGGTTACCATGATGCTCAATGGAACTGAGGCTTTGTAAATATGCATATTCGCCAATAAGATATTGTATGCAATTTGTTCTTAAGCAATGAACAAATTAATTTCCAACAGAGCCTTTCACTCATTATAACTCTTTCACAATTTCAAGTGGGAGCCAGATTATCCACAACTACTCAATACCATTTGATGCTATTTATCTATTAAGGGGGCTATTATTTCTACTTGTTTGTCAGAATCCCACATCTGGGGATAGATTTCTGAAAGTTAATGGCATAAACGCGAGAACTCACCTTTGCTCCTGTGGCATTCTAGACACCCAAAATCAAATAAAGTGGCAATGAAGATGATATGGCCACCAGCCAGCCTGAGAGACTGAAATTCTGCCTTTCCTATGTATAGATGGACTCCTATCACTTACTTATCTCTATGGAGCATCCCCACTGGGTTGGAGCTAGACAAAAGTTGGGGGGGGGGGGGGTGCAAAATTCAATAGGCCCTGAAAGTGGGTGTGAGGATCATGATGTGTAATTAAACCACACCCATTGCTTCTGATACAGGCAGCATGGCAAAGTTACATGCCTGCTCATTTACATTGTTGCAATTGCAGACAATGCTAACTGCGCTGCTGAATGGCTGCATGCCTCAACAGTGGGCCCAAAGTCATGAAAGGTTAGTACCAGTCAAAGCTAGCCTACCTTACTTAAAGCTAGCCTGCACCTCTTACAGGGCAGGTGCATTGTGGCTGGCTCAGATGCTGGAAGTCTTTCTGCAACTTATTCTGACCCAGGAAAGACAGAAGAATGGCACAACATTGAAGAGAACAAGCTCGAAGATTTTTCGACATCAGGCTGGAGGCCTGAGTCAAGGAGATGCAACAATAACAACAACATGTATTTATATAGCCCCTTTAACATAATAAAACATCCAAAGGCACCCCACAGGAGCGTTATAAAGCAAAATTTGACACTGAGCCACATAAGGAGATATTAGGGAAGATGACCAAAAGCTTGGTTAAAGAGGTATCACAGAATCACAGAATTGTTACAGCACAGAAGGAGGTCATTCAGCCCATTATGTCTGCACCAGCTCTCCGAATGAGCAATTTACCTAGTGCCATTCCCCGTAACCCTTAACATTCTTCCTTTTCAGATAACAGTCTAATTCCCTTTTGATTGCCTCGATTGAACCTGCCTCCACCACACTCTCAGGCAGTGCATTCCAGATCCCAACCACTCGCTGTGTGAAGACATTTTTCCTCATGTCGCATTTGCTTCTTTTGATAATCACTTTAAATCTGTGCCCTCTCATTCTCGATCCTTTCACGAGTGGGAACAGTTTTTCCCTATCCATTCTGTCCAGACCCTTTACGATTTTGAATACCTCTCTCAAATCTCCTCTCAGCCTTCTCTACTCCAAGGAAAACAGTCCCAACTTCTCTAATCTGTCTTCATACATGAAGTTCCTCATACCTGGAACCATTCATGTGAATCTTTTCTGTATTCTCTCCAATACCTTTACATCCTAAAGTGCGGCGCCCAGAACTGGATGCAATACTGCAGCTGAGGCCGAACTAGTGTCTTGTACAAGTTTAACATAAGCTCCTTGCTCTTGTACTCTGTGCCCCCATTAATAAAGCCTAGGATGCTGTATTCTTTATTAACTGCTCTCTCAATCTGTCCTGCCACCTTCAATGACTTATGCACATATACCCCCGGTCTCTGTGTTCTTACACCCCCTTTAGAGTTGTACCCTTTATGTTATATTGTCTCTCCGTGTTCTTCCTACCAAAATGAATGACTTCACATTTCTCCACATTGAACTTCAACTGCCACTTGTCCGCCCGTTCCACCAACTTGTCTATGTCCTTTTAGACAGGTAGGTTTTAAGGAGCGCCTTAAAAGAGGAATGGTACAGAAGAGGTTTAGGAAGGGGATTCCAGAGCTTAGGGCCTGGGCAGCTGAAGACACGGGTATCAATGGTGGAGCGATTAAAATCAGGAATGCGCAAATGTCCAGGATGAGAAGAATGCAGATATCTCAGAGGGTTGTGGGGCTGGAGGAGATTACAGAGATAGAGAAGGGTGAGATCACGGAGGGATTCAAAGTCAAAGATGAGAATTTTAAAATTGATGCATTGCTTAACAGAAGAGGAGAGATGTGCTCTATCCAGGTGGCCCTCTAGGTAAACTCTCAGAAGGCAATGGGACCAGATAGCTGCAGCACTCAATGCTAGGAGCCAAGCCCCAAGGATGTGGATACAGTGCCACAAAAAGTTCAATAACCTCAAATGGGTGATCAAGGTCAGTGACTGAATCATCAAGTGTCACATCACCACTAACCTCAGACACTGCTCAATGCACCACACCCCCAACACTCACCTATCAACAATCTTTATTAATCAGGACTCATACCTAGCATTCATAGCTTCACCCTCACCCTCACACACTTAGAACTGCTGCAAGCCTCACATCCACATCTCACAGGTTGCACAATGCCAACTATTCAACCATGACAGCCACATCATTTAAATACATTGCCCCACACTCATTGACACACTTCCCTCTCTCTTGCAGGACAGGGTGGTACACAACCAGAGGCAGCAGGTGCTAACTAGCAAGAGCAGATGTGACTACAGATGCTTACCTCAGTGGAGGAGATGGTGTCCACCATCTTTGGAGCAGCCATTGCTGAGGCGATAGCTAGCGGTCAAGCTAACACTCAATTCTCATACCTAATTCTTATTCTCACATCCCATTTCCCCCTCATCCCATAATCTCTTCTGATTTACAAGCTTCAGATGGGGTAATCATGCACCCCTTGCTCCACCCCTTCCCCTCACCACAACTCTACTCTAGTGCCTTTCTTCTTTCAGATGTCCAGGGGTTCAACCTGCCAGGCAGTGGAGGAACAGTAAGAAGAGAGTGACGATGAAGACACACCATCACTCGATTTCACATTCGCAGCCACCAGCTCACAGGCTAACACTGCATGTATCTAGAGGATAGCATAGAGGTGGGATCTGCACATGGTGAGAGACTGGGCACGAGTTGGCTAGAGTCATAGAGTCATAGAGTTATACAGCACAGAAACAGACCCTTCGGCCAATTGTATCTGTGCCGGCCATCAAGCACCTATCTATTCTAATCCCATTTTCCAGCACTTGGCCCGTAGCCTTGTATGCTATGGAATTTCAAGTGCTCATCTAAATACTTCTTAAATGTTGTGAGGGTTCCTGCCTCTACCACCTCTTCAAGCAGTGCATTCCAGATCCAACCACCCTCTGGGTGAAAAAATGTTTCCTCAAATCCCCTCTAAACCTCCTGCCCCTTACCTTAAATCTATGTCCCCTGGTTATTGATCCCTCCACTAAGGGAAAAAGTTTCTTCCTATCTAACCTATCAATGCCCCTCATAATTTTGTATACCTCGATCATATCTCCCCTCAGCCTTCTCTGCTCTAAGGAAAACAACCCTAGCCTTTTCAACCTCTCTTTACAGGTGTTTACGACACCACCAATTTTCGTGTCATCTGCAAACTTACTGATCATATCTTCTGTATTCACGTCTAAATCATTAATGTACACTACAAACAGCAAGGGATCCAGCACCGATCCCTGTGGTACACCATTGGTCACAGGCTTCCACTCGCAAAAACAACCCTCGACCATTACCCTGTGCCTCCTACCACTAAGCCAATTTTGGATCCAATTTGCCAAATTGCCCTGGCTCTTACCTTCTTAACCAATCTCCCATGTGGGACCTTATCAAAAGCCTTACTAAAGTCCATGTAGACTACATCAACTGCTTTACCCTCATCTACACATCTAGTCACCACCTCGAAAAATTCAATCAAGTTTGTTAGACACGATCTCCCCCTGACAAAGCCATGCTGACTATCCCTGATTAATCCCTCCCTCTCCAAGTGGAGATTAATCCTGTCCCTCAGAAATTTTTCCAATAGTTTCCCAACTGCTGATGTTAGACTCACAGGCCTGTAATTACCTGGTTTATCCCTGATACCCTTCTTGAATAATGGTACCACATTCGCTGTCCTCCAATCCTCTGGTACCTCTCCTGTGGCCAGAGAGGATTTGAAAATTTGTGTCAGAGCCCCTGCAATCTCCTCCCTTGCCTCACATAACAGCCTGGGATACATCTCATCTGGGCCTGGGGATTTATCCACTTTTAAGCCTGCTAAAACAGCTAATACTTCCTCCCTTTCAATGCTAATATGTTCAAGAATATCACAATCCACCTCCCTGATCTCTACCCCTACATCATCCTTCTCCACAGTGAACACAGATGAAAAGTAATCATTTAAAACCTCACCTATGTCCTCCGGCTCCACACACAGATTGCCACTTTGGTCCCTAATGGGCCCTACTCTTTCCCTGGTTATCTTCTTGCCCTTAATATACTTATAAAATGCCTAGAATGTTCCTTTATCTTGCCCGCCAGTGTTTTTTCATGTCCCCTCTTCACTCTCCTAATTAATTTTTTAAGTACCCCCCCGCCCCCCTACACTTTCTATACTCCTCTAGTGCCTCCGCTGTTTTCAGTGCTCTGAATCTGCCATAAGCCTCCTTTTTTTGTTCTTGATCCAATCCTCTATATCCCTTGACATCCAGGGTTCCCTGGACTTGTTGGTCCTACCCTTCACCTTAATGGGTACATGTTGGCTCTGAATTCTCACTATTTCCTCTTTGAATGACTCCCACTGGTCTGATGTAGACTTTCCTACAAGTAGCTGCTCCCAGTCCACTTTGGCCAGATCCTGTTTTATCATATTAAAATCGGCCTTCCCCCAATTCAGTACCTTTATTTCCGGTTCACCTTTGTCCTTTTCCATAAAAACTTTAAATCTTAAGGAGTTATGCTCACTATCCCCAAAATGCTCCCCCACTGACACTTTTATCACTTGTCTGGCTTCATTCCCTAGGATTAGGTCCAGTACTGCCCCTTCTCTTGTAGGACTTTCTACTAACTGGCTCAAAAGCTCCCCTGTATGCATTTTAAGAATTCTACCCCCTTTAAGCCTTTTGCATTAAGACTATCCGGTTGATGTTGGGGAAGTTGAAATCCCCTATTCTTATTACCCTATTATTTTTACACCTCTGAGATTTGCCTCCATATCTGCTCCTCTATCTCTCCCTGACTGGGTCTTTAGTACATTCCCAGCCAAGTGATTGCCCCATTTTTGTTTTTAAGTTCTACCCATCTGGTCTCATTTGAGGAAACTTCTAAGATATCATCCCTCCTTACTGCAGTAATTGACTCCTTGATCAACAGTGCAATGCCACCTCCTCTTTTATCCCCTCCCCTGTCCTGTCTGAAGATTCTATACCCTGGAATATTGAGCTATTAGCCCTGCCCCTCCCTCAACCATGTCTCTGTGATAGCAATAATATCATAATGCCATGTGCTAATCAAAGGCTACAGCTAAGGCAGGGGGCAAGGACAGTGCAGGTGCTAGTTCACCAGATGGCAAGGTTGCACACGGGTTCTGCTGCAGGGGACTCAGACGAACACTTTGATGGGGAGGCTATAGAAGAAGGCTGACGGGTATACACAATGAAATGCCTGGTGCATTGGCAGCCTGCCAGAAAGGTTGCAGTCAGTGTAAAGGAGCATGAAGGAGACCTGTACAAGTTTTATGCAGGGATTTATGTAGAGCTTGGAGCCCATCCTTTCCAGCATGGAAGTGGTGACCAACTCCATTAGCACATTTATGGACCCAACCATGATGCAGCATCTGATGGCCGATGTCTCAGTTTCCATTGCAGCACAAGCAGAAGCCACCTAATGTCTGATGCTGCCATGCAAGCTCAGACGTCTGCCATCATAATTGCAGATACCAGTGTTCAAAGGGGCCTGCAGGGTATCACAGCAGCAGTAATCTGTTCTCTAACAGGTTACTAGGATTGCAAAGCAGCCAGCCTGGGGAGTGGCAGTGGCTCCATGGAGCACAAACCTGCTGTCCTCTCTCAGGATGACAATATACTGTGTACTGTGGGCACTGCAGTCAGGTGAAGAAGGATGGGGATTGGTCATCTCCAGATCCAGGCCTACCATCAACATCGATAATGACCAGCCGTGTGGGTGGTCAAATAGAACGATAGAACCATAGAAAAATTACAGCACAGAAGGAGGCCATTCAGCCCGTCATGTCCATGCCGGCTGAACAAACTAGCCGCCCAATCTAATCCCACCCCCCAGCACCTGGTCCATAGCCTTGCCAGCTACAGTACTTCAGGTGCATGTCCAGGTACCTTTTAAAAGAATTGAGGGTTACTTCCTCCACCATCATTCCTGGCAGTGAATTCCAGACACCCACCACCCTCTGGGTGAAAAAGTTTTTCTTTGTGTCCCCTCTAATCCTCCTACCAATCACCTTAAATATGTGCCCCCTAGTAATTGACCTCTCCGCTAGGGGAAACAGCTCCTTCCTGTCCACTCTATCTAGGCCCCCTTAATTTTGTACACCTCTATTAACTCATCACTCAGCCTCCTCTGTTCTAAGGAAAACAACCCTAGCCTATCCAATCTTTCCTCATAGCTGCAACTTTCAAGCCCTGGTAACATTCTTGGAAATCTCCCCTGTATTCTCTCCAGAGCAATTATTTCCTTTCTGTAATGTGGTGATCAGAACAGTACACAATACTCCAGCTGTGGCCTAACCAGCGTTTTATACAGTTCCAGCATTACATCCCTGCTTTTGAATTCTATAACAAAAACAAGAAATGCTGGATTCACTCAGCAGGTCTGGCAGCATCTGTGGAAAGAGAAGCAGAGTTAACGTTTCGGGTCAGTGACCCTTCTTCGGAACTGACAAATATTAGAAAAGTCACAGATTATAAACAAGTGAGGTGGGGGTTGGGCAAGAGATAACAAAGGAGAAGGTGCAGATTGGACCAGGCCACATAGCTGACCAAAAGGTCACGGAGCAAAGGCAAACAATATGTTAATGGTGTGTTGAAAGACAAAGCATTAGTACAGATTAGGTGTGAATATACTGAATAAAAAAAAATAAAAAAAAAAATACTGAATAATGAACATCAGCAAGTGCAAAGTTTGCACTTGCTGATGTTCATTATTCAGTATATTCACACCTAATCTGTACTAATGCTTTGTCTTTCAACACACCATTAACATATTGTTTGCCTTTGCTCCGTGACCTTTTGGTCAGCTATGTGGCCTGGTCCAATCTGCACCTTCTCCTTTGTTATCTCTTGCCCAACCCCCACCTCACTTGTTTATAATCTGTGACTTTTCTAATATTTGTCAGTTCCGAAGAAGGGTCACTGACCCGAAACGTTAACTCTGCTTCTCTTTCCACAGATGCTGCCAGACCTGCTGAGTGAATCCAGCATTTCTTGTTTTTGTTTCAGATTTCCAGCATCCGCAGTATTTTGCTTTTATTTGAATTCTATACCTTAGCCAATAAAGGAAAGCATTCCATATGCCTTCTTCACCACTCTATCCACCTGTCCTGCCACCTTCAGGGACTTGTGGACATGCACTCCAAGGTCTCTCATTTCTTCTACCCGTAACAATATCCTCCCATTTATTGTACATTCCCTCGCTTTATTTGCCCTCCTCAAATGCATTATGTCACACTTCTCTGGATTGAATTCCATTTGCCACTTTTCCGCCCACTCAACCAAACCATTGATATCTTCCTGGAGTTTACAGTTATCCTCTTCACTATCAACTACACGGCCAATTTTTGTGTCATTAACAAATTTCCCAATCATGCCTCCCACATTTAAGTCCAAATCATTAATATATACCACAAACAGAAGGGACACAACACTGAGCCCTTTGGAACACCACTGGAAACAGCTTTCCATTCACAAAAATATTTGTCGACTACTACCCTCTGTTTCCTGGCCCTGAGCCAATTCTGGATCCAACCTGCCACTGTCACCTGTATCCCGTGGGCTTTCATTTTACTGACCAGTCTGCCATGTGGGACTTTGTCAAATACCTTATTAAAATCTTTCTTGTTACTTCCTCAAGAAACTCAATTAAGTTAGTAAGACATGACCTTCCCTTAACAAATAAATGCTGACTATCCCTGATTAATCCGTGTCTTTCTAAGTAGCAGTTTATCCTGTCCCTCAGAATAGATTCTATAATTTACCCACCACAGAGGTCAGACCGACCGGCCTATAATTATTTGGCCTATCTCTTGTACCCTTTTTAAACAATGGTACAACGTTCGCAGACCTCCAATCATCTGATACCTCTCCTGTAGCTAGTGAGGATTTGAAGATGATCCTCAGCGCATCTGCTTTTCCTCCCTGGCTTCCTTTAACAACCTGGGATGCAATCCATCTGGCCTTGGCAATTTATCCACTTTCAAGGATGTCAGACCCTCTAGTACTTCCTCTCTCAAATGCTTTTTTTATTCGTTCATGGGAAGTGGGCATTGCTGGCTTGGCCAGCATTGATTGCCCCTGAACTGAGGGCATGTAGGAGTCAACCACTTGTCTGGAGTCACATGTAAGCCAGACCAGGTAAAGACAGCAGATTTCCTTCCCTACAGAGCATTAATGAGCTCGATAGGTTTTTACAACAATCGACAATGGTTTCATGGTCACCATTAGACGAGCTTATAGTTCCAGATATTTTATTACTTGAATTCAAATTGCACCATCTGCCTTGGTGTGATTTGAACCCATGTCTCCAGAGCATTAGCCAGGGCTTCTATTCCAGTGACATTACTACTTTGCCCCAGCTTCTTACCCCATTGAAGTTTCCCCCAGTTAATTACTCTTACCCTGGATTGCTATTTGTCCTTTTCCATAGTCAGCCTAAACCTTATGATACAATGCTCACTGTCCCCTAAATGCTCTCCTACTGATACTTGATCCACTTGGCCCAGTTCATTCCCAAGAACCAGGTCTAGCAGTGCCTCCTTTCTCATCGGACTAACAGCATACTGTTGTAGAAAATTTTCCTGAACACACTCTAGGAACTCTTGCCCTTCACTACCCTTTACACTATTACTATCCCAGTCTATGTTTGGAAAATTGAAGTCCCCCATTATAAGTATCCTATAATTTTTGCACCTGTCTGTAATTTCCTTGCCAATTTGTTCTTCCACATCCTTCCCACTAGCTGGTGACCTGTAGACAACACCGAGCAATGTAACTGCACCATTTTTGTTCCTTCGCTCTAGCCAAATTGATTCTGTGCTCGACCCCTCTGAGGCTTTTTCTCCAGCACTGCAATGCTCTCCTATCAATGCTGCTACCCTTCCCCTTTTTTCCCTTTTCTATCTTTCCTAAATACCTTGCATCCAGGAATATTTAACACCCAGTCCTGCCCTTCTTTGAGCCAGGTCTCTGTTATAGCCACAACATCATATTTCCACATGGCAAACTGTGTCTGTACCTACACCAATCTCATTAACCACACTCCATGCATTCACATATATGCACATTAACCCTGATTCAGACTTTATTACTTTCTCCCTTACTCTGACCCCACCTAATAATTTACTATTCCCTACTCTTGTGCTATCTATCTCCCCCAGTATGCTGTGCACCTTGGTATGCCTCTCTGATACTTGCTCTTGGTTCCCACACCCCTGACAAGTTACCAGTTTTGTTTCCCTCCAATCTGAGCTCCCTCTTGGGTTCCCATCCCCCTAACAATTTAATTTAAACCCTCCCCAAAAGCACTAGCAAATCTCCCTGCAAGGTTATTCGTCCCAGTCCTGCTAAGATGCAACCCATCCATCTTGTACAAGTCCCACCTGCCCCAGAACCGGTCCCAATGTCTCAGAGATCTGATGCCCTCCCTCCTACTCCAGTTCGCCAGCTACATGTTCAATCACTCAATTCTCCTATTCCTATGCTCACTCACACGTGGGACTGGGAATAATCCTGAGATTAGTACTTTTGAGGTCCTGCTTTTTAATCTCCTTCCTAACTCCCTAAAATCTGCTTTCAGGACCTCATTCCCCCTCTTGCCTATATCATTGATATCAATGTGGACCTCTGGCTGTTCACCCTACCCCAGAAGAATATCCTGCAGCCGCTCCGTGATATCCTTGACCCTGACACCAGGGAGGCAACACACCATCCTGGAGTCTCTTTAACTGCCGCAGAAACACCTGTCTGTTCCCCTAACTAACGAATCCCTTATCACTACTGCTCTTCCACTCTTCTTCCTCACCTCCTGTGCATCTTAGCCACCTGTGGTGCCACAAACATGGCTCTTACTACACTCCCCTGAGGAACCATCACCCCCACCAGTATCCAAAATGGAAAACCAGTGAGTGAGTGAGATCTTTTCTGACTAACTTGATTGAATTTTTTGAAGAAATAACAATGAAGATTGATGAGGGCAGTGCAGTTGATGTGGTCTCCATGATTTTAGCAAGGCTTTTGACAAGGTCCCACATGGCAGACTGGTTGAAAAAATAAAAGCCCATGGGATCCAGGGAAATGTAGCAAGGTTGATACAAAATTGGCTCAGTGGCAGGAAATAAAGGGTAATTGTTGATGGGTGTTTTGGCAACTGGAGGGCTGTTTCCAGTGGCATTTCGCAGGGCTCAACACTAGGTCTCCTGCTTTTTGTGGCATGTATTAATGATTTGAATGTAAATGTAGGAGACATGATTAAGAAGTTTGCAGACGACACAAAAATTGGTAGTGTGGTTGATAGTGAGGAGGATAGCTGTAGGCTGCAGGAAGTTTTCGATGGACTGGTCAGGTGAGCAAAAAAGTGGCAAATGGAATTCAACCTGGAGAAGTATGAGGTGATGCATTTGGGGAGGTCAAACAAGGCAAAGGAATACACGATTAATGGGAAAATACTGAGAGGTATCGAGGAAGTGAGGGACCTTGGAGTGAATGTCCACAGATTCCTGAAGGTAGCAGGACAGGTCGATAAGGTGGTTAAGAAGGCATATGGAATCCTTTCCTTTATTAGCCGAGGTATAGAATATAAGAGCAGGGAGTTTGTGCTGGAACTGTATAACTCATTGGCTAGGCCACAACTTGAGTACTATGTGCAGTTCTGGTCACCTCATTACAGAAAGGATGTAATTGCACTACAGAGGGTACAGAGATTTAGGAGGATGTTGCTGGGACTGGAAAAATGCAGCTTTGAGGAAAGATTGGATAGGCTGGGGTTGTGCTCCATGGAACAGACAAGGCTGAGAGGAAATTTGATTGAAATGTACAAAGTTGTGAGGGGCCTGGATGGAGGGGATGTGAAGGGCCTATGGACCTTAGCAGACAGGTCAGTGACTAGGGGGCATAGATTTAAAGTGATTGGTAGAAAGATTAAAGGAGAGATGAGGAAATATGTTTTAACCCAGAGGGTGGTGGGGGTCTGGAACTCACTGCCTGAAAGGGTTGTAGAGGCATAAACTCTCAACTCATTTAAAAGAAGTCTGGGTATGCACCTCAAATGCTGTAACCTGCAGGGCTATGGACCAAATGCTGGAAGGTGGGATTCAGCTGGATGGCTCATTTTTCGGCCAGCACAGACACGATGGGCCAAGTGGCCTCTTTGGGTGCTGTTAACCTGCTATGATTCTAGGACTTTCTGTGACATAGTTGAGTCACCCATGAATACTCATGTGTGTGTAGGTTTTTTAAAATACGTTTGCGTGTGCTCCTGCGCTGTGTAACCACTGCGCTAGCAGCTGGACTGGAGGCAGGCTGCTGATCTAGATGTCCCTTGGCCTGGGATGATTTCAGTGGTCATACTCCGGGTGCCTGAGGACTGGAGGGCCCCGGCTGCTTGAAGGCATCCTGCACAGGTGCAGGACTGTCCTCAAGTGTTACGGCTGCTGGAGCTGGGCTCACTGGCAGAGGGGCTGAGGAGCCAGTGTCCACAAATTCCTGAGGGGAGACCTCAGATGTGGAATGCACCCTCTCCTCATCCCACTCAAGGCTATTTTGAACTTCCCTGCTCACCAGAGAAGGACTAGGAGTGGGATAACTGTCCAGGCTGTTGGTCTTTCTCTCGCCCTGCCACTGTTGATCCAAACTTATGGCCAAGACAAGGGTTTGCAGATCATGGCTCAATTTCAGAGGATGTGGCTCTCCAAAAGGGTCGCCAACCTCTTGATGGATGAAGCATGTGCTTATATGCCTGTGACATGGCAGCACTCATGGCATGGACTCCTCCATCGTCCACACAAGGCTGCATGTGGCCTCTGGCATCTCTACCAGATGTTGCCTTACTTCTCCCTGCAACTCCTGCATGCCCCGTGCTGTTGGCACCAGAGGCTCATCATCGGCCTGGGACTCAGCATAGGCCCGGCCACCCACAGTCCTCCGATTGTCAGTGGCCTTGGCTGTCACAACCTCAGCCAGCTGCTCGGGCATGTGTGGTGCTCTCACCAGCTTGTGACCCTGATTCTAAAGCCGAGCAGATTCACACTGAGTTGGAAGCACCTGTGCTGGTGGAAGGTGCAGGAGAGTCATGAGATGGTTCATCGTCTGAGTGCTCCTCCTCCTCAGAGGTTGTCAGCAGTCTCTCAGGGACTGCAGTCACCTGCGAGCGGAGACCTTCAAGATAAAATTGAAATAATAAACAAGTGTGGGTCAGGCTATACATTTCCCATTGAGGACAGAATTGCAGAGCTCATTCAACATGACTATTACATTTTTCTCTGATCAGATATAATAATCCTTATGCGCTGAGACGCTGAGCTCCACATCTGAGATGGCGCGTCCACCTTGGCTGCCAGCTAATTTCAGTGCCTTGTCTTCAGCCTGACTTAAAGGCCGCAAATTGGCCACCCCGCCACCTCCCTCCTGTTATGGGCCCTCTTCTCCTGAAATAGCAAGGATGCAGATATTGAACATTGCCAAATGTCTCAACTTCATGGTTCTAATGACGTGGGCCCCTCATCAACACCAGGGGCATGTTTTGTCTCTCATACTTGTTCAACCTGTTATTGGTCTCACTTGAGCTGAGGTATAAACGAGGGAGACTTGTTTCACATATGCAGCCAGTCATTTGCCATCAATCTGCTCTGACCTTCCTGTCCTAGGAATGGCTCTGGCAGCTGTGTGGCATACAGTTTATTGACAACCAGATTACACCAAGAAATTTCGAAATGTGCCACTTACTTTGCTGAATGCAAGAGGTCATTGACTCTCTTCCTGCACTGAACTCAGTTTCGTCAGGTGACCCCACGGCTACTAACCTCCTCTGCGATCTCCATCTAGACTTGCTTAAATAATGTAATGTCATAAATGTGGGGAACTTTAATCTTCATATAGACTGGGACAATGAAATTGGCAGGAGTGGTCTTGAAGATGAGTTTGTAAAATGTTTTTGGGACAGTTTCTTGGAGCAATATGTTGTGGAATTGACTAGGGATAAAACTATCTTAGATATAGTATTGTGTAATGAAGCAGGGTTAATTAGTAATGTCAGAGTAAAAGATCCACTGGGAAATAGTGATCATAATACCATTGAATTCTATGTTAAGTTTGAAAGTGACATACTCTAAACAGAAACATGAATCTTAAACAAAGCCAATTACGTAGGTATGAAGAGACAATTGGCTAAGGTAAATTGGGTAACTAGACTAAAAAGTATAGCAGTAAATGAACAGTGGGGAACCTTTAAAGAAACTATTCAAAATGCTCAACAAAAATATATTCCATTGAAAAACAAAAGCTCAGCAAGAAAGACTCATCCGTGGCTCACTTAGGAAGTTAATGATAGTATTAAATTAAAAGAAGAAGCTTACGGAACTAGAATCCAACAAAACGCCGGGACCTGATGGCTTACTCCTTAGGGTTCTAAAAGAGATAGCTGCAAAGATAGTGGATGCGCTAGCTACGATTTTCCAAAATTCCTTAGATTCGGAAACGGTCCCAACAGATTGGAAGTTGGCAAACGTTACACCACTTTTCAAGAAAGGAGGGAGAGACAAAACAGAGAACTACAGGCTAGTTAGTCTAACATCAGTCATTGGGAAAATGTTGGAATCTATTATTAAGGAAGTATTAACAATGCACTTAGAAAAGAATAGTATGGTTAGAACAAGTCAACAAAGTTTTACTAAAGGGGTATCTTGTTTGCCAAATTTATTAGAGATTTTTTGAAGATGTAACTAATAGGGTAGATAAAGGGGAAACAGTAGATGTAAAATACTTGGATTTCCAAAAGGCATTTGATAAGGTGTCACACAATAGGGTTAATAATCAAGATAAGGGCACATGGAGTGGGGGTAATATATTAACATGGATAGAGGATTGGTTAATGGACAGGAAGCAAAGAGTGGGTATAAACAGGGCATTGTGAAGCTGGGAGGCAGTGGATAGTGGAGTGCCGCAAGGATCAGTGCTGGGGCCTCAGCTATTTACAATCTATATCAATAACATAGATGAAGGGACAAAGAGTAATGTATCTAAGTTTGCTGATGATACAAAGGTATGTGGAAAGGTAAGCTGTAGGGAGGACACAGAGAGGCTGCAAAGAGATATAGACAGGTTAATTGAGTGGGCAACAAGATGGCAAATGGAATATAATGTCGGGAAGTTGTAAAAGGAACACAAAAAGTTAGCATGCAGATACAGCAAACAATTAGGAAGGCAAATGGCATGTTGGCCTTAATTGCAAGGGGATGGGAGTACAGGAATAAAGAAGCATTGCTACAATTGTACAGGGTTTTGGTGAGATCATATCTGGAGTACTAGGCTGGAATTTGTTCCCAGCCTGACATCGGGTTGCATGGTGGTGGTGGGGGCAAAAAATTGGAGCGGCAACGGCCGCCACAGAGCACAACGCCGGGATTGTTGGGCCCGATCTTCCTGGCGGCGGGGAGGCTCTGTGGCTGCCCCTCCTCCACTCTGTGATGCAACCTGACTTAGCATATTTAAATTACATATTTGCATGAATTAAAAAATAAACCACAGCAATCTGACCTTCAGTTCCCGATCATCAGCACGACAAGCAGCATTCACGCGCCTTCGCTTTTCCGTCCTGGGACAGCTGGTGCCACCGAGGTGGAAAAGGGGTGAACTCTGCACACTGATGGGTGGGAGGGGAAGAGGTGAACTCCGCACTTTGTGTATAGGGAAGGGGGAAAGGGGACAACTCTGCACTTTGTTGAAGTGTCTGCAGGACTGGCAGCCTTTTAAAATGGCGCCAGCACCTCTTCCGCATCGGTGATGCAGCGAACGGCGTTGCCAATGCTGCCCCGCCGTGAATATATAAAGTGGCCGCTCACTGCAGAATCGCAGTGGCACGGGTCCCGTTGAGGGACAGCCGCCATTTCCCATGCCAGCTGCCACTCCTAGCAGCAAGACTACAAAATACAGCCCACTGTGTGCAGTTTTGGTCTCCACATTTAAGAAAGGATATACTTGCATTGAAGGCGGTACAGCAAAGGTTCACTAAATTGGTCCCTGATATGAGAGAGTTGTCCTATGATGACAGACTGAGTAAATTGGGCTTATATTCTCTGGAGTTTAGGAGAAAGAGAGGCAATCTCATTGAAACATATAAGATTCTGAAGGGGCTGGATAGGGTAGATACAGAAAGATTATTTCTGATGTTCGGGGAATCTAAAACACAGGGGCACAGTCGCAGGATAAGGGGCTGATTATTTAGGACTGAGATGAGGAGAAATTACTTCACTCAAAGGGTCTTTGGAATTCTCTACTTCAGAGGTTTGTGGATGCTCCATCATTGAATATATTTAAGGCTGGGATAGATAGATGTTTGGTCTCTCAGGGAATCAATAGATATAGGGAGTGGCGGGAAAGTGGAATTGAAGCCTAAGATCAGCCATGATCATTTTGAAAGGTGGAGCAGGTTCGATGGGCCATATGGTCTACTCCTGCTCCGATTTCATGTGTTCTTGTGTTCTTGCTTGGTCAGGCAGGAGGACCTCTTCTTGCCATCGCTGGGGTAGAGGAATTTCCATCTTTACCTTGCAGCCTGGAGGAGAATCGGCAGGGAGACATCACTGAACCGTGGGTCCACCCTGGCTCGGACATCTGACACGGTCAAAATGATGCCCGAGGGACTGCTTGCTGACTATCAAATTTATTGCAAACACAAAAGTGTTGTTTCAATAAGTTGCTGGTCAATGCACAGAGAGACTAAATGCAGAGCTGGCAGCCTTTTAAAAATGGTGCCAGCACCTGCTCCAACATCAGGTGACTCCATGAACAGCATCTTGATTGCCGCCCCTGCCACAGATTGGGGGGGGGGCGGGAAACGGCTGCCGCCATTATGCAGAATAGCCGCTCCCCCCCCGCCCCCCCCTGTGTTGGCGCAGCAGCTGATCTCACAGGTGGGACTGCTGCCATTTTGCACACCTGCTGATGCTCTTGGCGGTAGGATCATACAATCCAGCCCATGGTCTCTGGCTGAGAGCCCTTTCCCCTCATCTTCCTCCCTCTTCTAGAAGCTTGTCCTGCTCTGCATTGCCACTACTCATTCTCCCCATCATGCTGTTTTCCAAGGGAAATGCCTCTTTGTACATGTATGCCTGAAAGCAACTTGTTTGTGCAGAAGCCTTGAAATCAGGACCAACGCTTTCAGCACCTGCCACGCCACTCCCAGGAGACTTTAGCAACTTTAAAGAACCGTAGAAAGCACCAAACACTTATACAATCGTAGCAACAGCCAGAAGAAATAAATCAGCATCTAACCTGAAGATGATCCCTTTAAATAATGCTGCTGGAAGGTCTTTCCTGCTGCTAAGCTCATGTTCAGCTGTGCATGTTTAAGAGACTACATTAGCTGGAGCATTGAGCTCTCAAATGGCAGCGCTGGCATCAAATCAGTGCTACACGCTGACTGACGTCATGATCTGCCTGCTCTACGTACTTCTGGTGCAAGCTATCTCTGCATGCATTAATGACCTCACCAAAATGGCATCCAGCATGGTCTGCACCAGATGCAATTTTCGATCTCTTAAGGCCAAAAACTGGGGGCTACACATCCAAATTTTGCACCAAAGATATGTAACCTTGCTTGGGTCTTTAGATTATGCAGCCCAAAGTCAATTCGGTGTTTTATTTATCAGCATGCTGCAGTCCCATGTATATTTTTTTTATTACATCACATGCCTTGTCATGACTGCTGACTGGTAATCAAAAGTAATTTTGCTTGATTGAGCTAAAGAATTATTTGTCTCTCTAAGGTCTAACTGCACGGGGGAAATTTTAACATCCAGGCTAGAAAACGGCTATAGCAAGCAGCATGTCAGTCTGAGAGCAGCAGTGGAAAGATCAGCCAATTTTTTACAGCCAGGTCTCATTAAGATGTTGCTGGCTGACTTCCTGACCCAAAGCAGCCAGAAAGTCAGCAAGAAGTGGTGGCCACTAGCCAGGGCTAAGGTAAGTGCTAGTACGGGGTAAAATGGCGGGGGGTGGGGGGGGGGGTTCAGCAGTTTGGGAAGGGAGGAGGGGGCACCGGGCAGGGAAGGTCTACACTTCCCTTGTGGGACATGGAGGAATATTTCTGTTCCTCTTGGCCCCACAAAGGAAAGAAATAAACTTACCTAGAGGGGCCTTTTCTCCTGCTGATCCTCCTTAGGCTTCAAGCTGTTGGGAAAAATGCAACTTCTTTCCAATTCAGACCAACATTAAAATGACAGTCAGGTCATACCCGATCTGCACACACCAAGAAAATCTTTGGTGAGTGTTCTTGGTGCCTACAAGACAGGAGGCCAGCACATAAGCCTCCTGCTCCATTTTGACTGCCTCCCCTTTCCTGCCCAGTTTCCCCCGGGTGGGGGAATTACAATTTCTCCCTTTGCTTTCAACATATCATAAGCGCTCAAGCAACACAATCAAGCAGTAAACTTTCTGCAAGCTAAAGCATGGATTGCAGATAAAGGTATGCGTTACTCTTAAAATGTCGCATGGTCAACAGTAAACAAAGAGAATCTAACTAAGTAACAACTGAGTTTCAACTGTTTTTCTTTCAAATTTATATTCTTACATTAAAATGGACAGCTACACATTTTAAGATTATCCAACCAATTTAAGTTAGTAACCTAAGTTTTTTACAGATGAAAACCTATGGCAAGTGTTATGACAAATTCTAATTATAGCACTTGCCATAGGCTTTTACCTGAAAATGGTAACTGAATGTTTTGTCATGAATGTGACAACCTACTTATAAAACCCTGATTTTCATTTCTATCCAATTGGCCTAAATGCAGATTGTTATCTATTCTTCATTGTGCTCTCGGCATTGTTGGTGATGATACAGCTTGCAGTACAGTTTTTATTCCAGAAATAAATGTAATTAAGTTTTGTCTTATTTTATTTAACCTTTGGAAAACAATGGTCCTGATTTTGAAATCAGCAGTGAAGTGATGGCGTTCTCTGTCGCGTGGATTTCGCCTTTCCTGATGACAGTTTAAATCTGGTGCCAAGTCAAGGGGATCTCCAGACATTCAGCAACACTGATGTCATCAAACAGAATAAGCAGCGAATCATATTGAAGTATTCTCACAGACAGCAAACCAGGATGTAAAATGCTCTGAATTTTTCACTTTTAATTGAAGTTTTCCAGACAGCAAAATCAATGATTGGGACATATACATGGGATTAAGATAGAAGCAGAAATATCATAAACAAACTTTAAAATATATTATTTTAATTTTTTTTATCATAATGGAGAAATTTGACATTCCACAAATATAAAATTAGTTTTTCAAGCCTAGTGAGGCTGTCCAACAGTAATTATGAACTTATTACACAGTTAAAAACCCAGTTACACCGCATTCAAGGTGTAACTTTTTCAAGGTTTTCTTATAATGGGATTAATAGCATAAAAATTGAATTTCTCATCAGTTCAGTGATTTCTACTTGATTGCATTCTGTGGGAACTTGAACCATGCATCCTATTGGGAAGCATAGAATCACTGACAGCAGCTGCTGGATTTCCATGTTTAACTGCACATGTGAGGACTCTGGAAGTTGCTGTCAGTTTCAGAGGAGTAATGACGATGCAGGCTAACAGTTTCACCAACATTATTCCTGCAAAATCCAAGACAAGTCTAATTTTAATCTAGTTTTTGTTCTCAAACTTTAGCTGAATTTTGGTGGTTAATTTTTGATTTCTATGATTTCATTCTAATCATTTGAGGATTTTTTCCAGAATTTATGATTCACAAAATGGTAGCACTATCTTATGTTAGACATAATTTAATGTTTAAGTTTTAATTTTAGCTTCTATTTCAAATGTAACTTTTATTTTAGTTTTAGTCTTCATAAGAAGTTTAGTTCTAATCTTAGTTGACAAAATATTTTAATTTTAGTCTGTAGCTAATTCATCCTTGTTTTCTAAGATGCACTGCAGCAACGCACCAAGGCTCCTTAGACAGCACTTTCCAAACCACGACCTCTACCACCTAGAAGGACAAGGCCAGCAGTTGTATGGGAACACCACCACCTGCAAGTTTCCTTCCAAGCCACACACCATCCTGACTTGAAACTATATCGCCATTCCTTTACTGTCATTGGGACAAAATCCTGGAACTCCCTTCCTAACAGCACTGTGGGTGTACCTACCCCAAATGGACTGCAGCAGTTCAAGAAGGCAGCTCACCACCATCTTCTCAAGGGCAATTCAGGATGGGCAATAAATGCTGACCTTGTCAGCGACGCCCATATCCCATGAACGAATAAAAATAAAAGCTACAAAAATCACCACCAGCTTCGCAATGCCCACATTCCATGAATGAATGTTAAAAAAAACAATATCGGTACTATGCCATTTCAATACTGGTAGTCAATCCTGTGATGAGGTATGTGCAAGTTTTACATCTGATTTGACTAAATAGATGTAACAGGATTTCCTCCAAATCACCATCAAGTTTCTTCAAATTACATAAATAAAGGATTTTTTGCATGTTATTTCAACATTAAGAGCACAAGAGAGGCTGATAGGCGTTGCACTTTTAGCTTCTACTTCAACAGCTGTAGACCTGGTTTTGATAGATTAATAATACTGCCAATGATGCTGTAAATTCATAAGACAAGGCTGTAGACCATACGATAAAATGTTAAGACTTTACAGCCACATCTGTCAATCTAATTACCTTTTAGTGGATATCCACTGAGTAGTAACAATAATCTCCAATTAGCATACTTGTAAGCTATAGCAACTTTACAATTCTGTTTGCATGTAAGTGTCAAATAATACCACGTTGATAAAAGGTAAGTGGAATGAATAGTGGCCGATGCAATTCAGGCCTCGTCAATATTTTTTACAACATTGTAAAAGCCAATTACTCTCAAATTAAGGAGCGAAATTTGTTGACAGCAATTTTAGATGATAATGTTTAGGAAACAATTATCTTGGGTGAATTATAAAGCTTGGAGTGTTAAGTGATTTCTCAGTTCAGTCAAACTGCCACTGGGTTTTCCTGTCTTTCTTCTTATGAACTTAGTTGAGAACAGCAGGTTGAGAACTCATTGACATGTTTCGTTGTTTGAAAATTAGTGTATTAATGTAAACCATAAATGGATTTTGAGGAACAATGTCTGCAAATAGTTTATAAAATTGATATAATTTGGTGTTATTTTCCCTTAAAATAAGCTGCAAAATACCAATTGGTTTTCAGCAAAGAACTTTTTTATGGGAAGAGATTTTTGAGACATTTTGGCAAATACGTCAAACCGTAGACCAGTCTGATTGTTCCAGTCGATTCTAAAGCTTCCATGGCAGTATTTCATCACTTCACTAATGATGGCTGTGCCTTTAGCTACCTAGGCCCGACAGTCTGGAATTTCCTCCCTAAACCACCCTGACTCTCTACCTCTCTTCTTAAAACCTACTTGTTTGACCAAGCTTTTGGCCACCTGACCTAAAGGCTGGAGTTTTACGTCCCCCCCAAAGAGTAGGAAGGTGGTGGGTAGGGAAGCTTAAAATGGAGCGGGAGGCTTCCCTGACGTGCACCAGCCTCCGCCGCCACTTTACACAGGGCGGCAGCGACGGAAAACGGCCCGCCCTCCCCAGGCCAATCAAGGCCCTTAAGTTAAGGGCCGCCACGGGGATTTTACCTTTGGCAAGCGGGTGGCTCAGGCCCTAGAAAAGCCACCTGACAAAAGCAGGTGGCTCTCTGACAGCCTGGCCGGGGTGGGGGGTCCTCATGATCGAGCACCCTGTGCCCAACGGAGGGCCGACCCACTTCCCCAGCTGCCCCCAACACACAATAGGACCTCCACCCCCCCACCCCCACAACCACCGTCCCTCCAATCGACCACCCTTGCCTTGCCGGGGCCCAACTGACCACCTCCGGCGAGGCAACAAAAACTTACTTTGGTTCCGGGGCTCCCGACATCTTCTTCTTGAAGCTGAGCTGCAGTCCCAGCAGTGGCCGCCGCTCCTGGTGGCACTGCGGGGGCTAAGAGCTGCTGGCCTGCTGATTGGCTGGCAGCTCCATTAGGCGGGACTTCCTGCCTCAAGCGGGTGGACATCCTGCCTAAGAACAGTTAAAGGCCGGGGAACCGCAAAATGCGGGTTGGATCCCCAGGCTGGGCAGAGGTGGGTTTGCCACTGACTTTTCAGTCAGTGGACAACTTCTGTCCGCCAAGAGAAAAATCCCAGCCTATATCTCCTTACAGAAGCAAAATACAGAAGATGCTGGGAATCGGAAATAGAGCTCAGTCCTGATGAAAGTCAACCTGAACTGTTAATGTTAATTCTCTTGCCACTGACAGGCTGAGCATTTCCAGCACTTTCTGTTTTTATTCCTCATATCTCCTTATGTGGCTTAGTGTCAAAATGTGTCTAAAAATGCTCTTGTGAAGCATCTTGGGAAGTTTTACTATGTTTAAAACACTAAATAAATGCAAGTTTTTATTGTTGTATTCAAAGAAAAACAGAGAGTTCTCTCTATCTCATAGCTAACATCCCTTCCACAAGCAACATCACCAACAAAACAGTTTAACTGATCACCATCTCATTGCTGCATGTGGGATATTGTTGGGTGGAATGTTTACCTACAGAACAACAGTCACTGCACTTCAAACTTAATTCATTCTATGAAATGGTTGGAGAGGTTTTGATGATATGGCACAATGTTACATAAATTCATGTTGTGCTAATGTTATATGTTACAGCTGATTTAAATCATAGCATAGGAAACTGGTGCAAAAGAATAACTGGGTGTGACTGTAGGCAATGATGCGTCAGTTGCTTCTGTAGGTATGTGCGTAGAACTGAATAAATTGTGCTGGGATTTTTGATGCCCAGTCTGTGTTATAATATGTCTGCATTGTAAATGTGAAAGAATTAAGTTATAAATCACCCAAATATCTAAGTGTTTTATCAATCCCTGTGGCTTCTCTACTAAATCCAGTAGGTGCTGTTTGTATTAAGTTTACACTTTCTTATGTGAGCATTGGTAAAAGAGGGCATATTTTACACCAGAAAGCTGCATTTGACTGTTACATCTGAAGGAGAACAACAGTTCTCTTTCCCTGAAACAGTTTCTATTTTTTATTGTATCTCTAAGTTGGTAGCGGGTGACAAACCTTGCAAGATTGGGATGCGAAGGTGCTACCAAACCTAAAGGTCTCACTTGAATAAACATTTCCAGAGTTCCGCCTGACAAACAGCAAGATTGATTACCTGATGGCTAGGGAGTGGGAATTTGGTGTAGCCAGGGACCCATGGGAATGATTCCCAACAGTCAGTGGCTAGAGGGGATTCCTCACATCGCAGTGGGAGAGGGAGGCCTGGTTTTACTTATAATCAACAATCAAGGCAGGCTAAGGTTTACTTTCAATGAAATTCAGGGAATGTCGGTGCTAGGAATTCCTCGAATAGCATGGGGATGCCAGAGCTGGGGAGACCCTAGGGCTCATTGATGGGGCTAGGGGAAACACAAGGTGTTCAAAGACAGGTCAGGTTTTAAAACAGTCCTAGGCATCTTCTGGCCAGTCAGCTCCTCCCACTATGTTACTGCTAGGCAGCAGACGACTCCCCCCCGCGTGGTCCTTAAAATTACCATTTTGACCCAAATCTTCCTTTTCTGTGACAACTTTTCTATTTTGTTGCCTGAATTGGCTTCATAATTTTCAACTTTGCAGCAACGGTTTTGCATCTTCTTGCATGTTGAGGTCACAGGAATTTTTTCTGTCTCAGTGATGTCACATTTATACCTAAAAACAGGGCAGTAGCCTGATGAAGATCATGTGGAGAACAGAGTCACATTGGTCTTCACCAGTAGCACGAAAGTAGCAGAGATTACACAAACTAGGCTTATACACAACGCTCCCTCTAATTTTTTGTTGCTGTGCACAGCCTATTGGGAACTTACAGGTTGCTGCGGTCTGTGTGGTCACACAGCTTAGAGGGAACATTGGTTGTATTCTCTGAAATTTAGAAGGTTAAGGGGTGATTTGATACAAGTTTACCCCCACGCACCTCCAGGCGCGTATCCATTGTCTCTCGAGATAAGGAGGCCCAAAAAGATATAGGGTAGACAGAGAGAAAATATTTCCACTGGTTGGGAATCTAGAACTAGGGGACATGATCTAAAAATTAGAGCCAGACCTTACAGGAGGGAAATTAGGAAACACTTCCACACACAAAGGGTGGTAGAAGTGGGAACTCTTTTCGACAAAAGGCAATTGATGTTAGATCAATTGTTAATTTTAAATCTGAGATTGATAGATTTTTGTTAATCAAAGGTATTAACAATATGGGGCAAAGACATGTATGTGGAGTTAGGTCACAGAACAGCCATGATCTCATTGATTGGCAGAACAGGCTCAAAGGGCTAAATGGCCTATCCTGATCCTATATTCCGATGAAATGGGCTCATAGTAAATCAGCAGCCTGTGTTACACCACATCCGATTTTCTTTTCCTTCCACTCCAATGGAAAAGAGAAGCAGGCATAATACAACACAGGTTGCTGAATTGCTTTGTGTCTGTTTTGCACAACCCCCATCGACATAACACTGTTGCTCCAATTTTTGGGCACACCTCGATTTAGACAGCGAGTAATGTTACCATGCAATGCCAATAATAAGCAGTAGCAGATCAGCGGCAGTGCAATGCAGCACAAAGTTGAAATGCTGAGTTTGTTTGTGAGTGAGAGAATTCAGTAGAGAGAGAGAAAAGGAAGGGAAGATCCCTGAACACCCTACTGCGCGTGGCCATTTCCTATGCAGTGTGTCCTCTCTCTGCAGGTGATGCTGATGGCTGCTACCTCTACTGCTGTCAGAGTTTGTAGTGTATCAGCATCACCTTCTCTTTTTCTATTTTCCCATCTGTTGTGTGCCAGCTTCTCCTACAAGAAGAGTTGAAGTGATTTATTGTGTGCTCTTTCGAAGGGTTTTCATGATGTCTAAAGCAGCTTAACATAGTGTGCATGGCAGGAAGAAGCAGCAAGTGTAGCCAAGAGGGGGAAGCAGTTGAGAGGACAGTGGAAGGTATGTGAGTGCAAACAAGAGGTGCAATGAAGTGTCCTATTTTAACTGGAGGAAAAGCATGAAAAGTGGAGGAGGGATGGATTGATGGTGCTAAAGTAGGGTTTTGCAGGACTATACAAAGAATAAGAGACCTGTGAAAAGGGAAATCTAGCTTTGCCATCCTGGTGGGGTCAGTAAATTTCATCCTGCAAAGTCAGGTCCTGGGAGAATTGCCGTTGGCACTGATTTGCTCTGCATCTCTCTCCATTGCTGCTGACTCCTTTGTCTGGGCAGCCATCGCCCATCGGATGGATGCTGACTTAGTCTCTGAACAACCATGGCTGCAACACAGAATTTGTGGGCCCCAGATAAAATCTTACAGCCTGCTGTTTCAGCAAATCATTTCCAATTAGCCATGATTGAAAAGGACATCAACTTTTAAGGAGTTACAGACTGCCTTTCAGTAGCGGTTGCTTTGCCAGATTTTTCACCCTCCCAATCGGCAAGCTGCCTATAGGGAGTATGATTAGTCCTGGCAGTTCACCAATTACATGGTAATGAGGCCTAACCACACAAATGGCTCAGGCATCCCACTAACTGCCACCAATTGGGTAAGCAGAGCAGTCACTCCACCCATTGTTAGCCTGATTGGCGCTCCACATGAAACTTAACCCCCAAACTTCCTTTGTTATAGTGCAGCCTATTCAAAAGGTAGGGCAGGCCAGCTTCAATGAATAATGGGAAGGCTATAGCTGTATCTCTTTAACAGATCTTATGAAATACTACATTTCGTAAAGACTGGTGCAAAATCTATTTTATGGTACTGTTATTCTTAAAAACCAATTTCTACAAGAGGTTAACCTTTCATTTGATTTATTCATTCACAGGATTGGGTGACACTGCACATCCCTAATTGTACTTGAGAAGATTGTGGTGAACAACCTTCTTGAATACAACTGAATGACTTGTTAGGCTATTTCAGAGGGTAGTTAAGAGTCAACCACATCGCTAGACACAACAGATAGAGAGAAACTGTTCCCATTGGTGGAAGGGTCGAGAACCAGAGGACATCGATATAAGGTGATTGCAAAAGATCCAACAGCGACATGAGGAAAAATGTTTTTACGCAGCACTGCCTGAAATTGTAGTGAAGGAAAATACAATAGGGCTTTCAAAACAAAATTGGATAAACACCTGAAGACAAAAAAAATTGCTGGGAAACCATTTGCTCTTGCAGAAAGCTAGCAGACTGAACAGCCTCCTCCAGTACTGTAACCCTTCTATGGGTCTGGAGTCTCATGTAGACCAGAACAACAATCTGGTAGTTTCACAGTCACCATTACTGATACTAGCTTTTTATTACAGATTTTATTTAATTAAATGGTCTTAAATTCCCCAGCTGCCATGGTAGGATTTGAACTCATATCTATCAAAACATTAGGCCACATTTTTGGATTACTAGTCCAGTAACATAACCACCATGCAGCCATATCCGCCAGTTCATTCTGAATGTATAGTTGTTTGTGTAGCAGGTTTTTTTATATGCAAATAGATTTTTCAGGTCCTCAGTCTTTGTAGACACAAACCAGGAAATCATGGGTAGTACACCACAATTTTCTGATATGCGCTTGTGTCAAATCAGAAGTGAGGATTCAGCAAATCCAACTTATAGCATCAGATCCCTCATGACATTGCTGGCAGATCTGGACTCTGAAGCAATGTTTTATTCAGTTGCTAGCCTTCCTTATGCCTTTCGGTGTCATATCCTAAATAGGTAGGTTCAGGTAATTGTAGCTATTTATAAACTATTGAGGTAAATCAGGGGGCAGTGGTAACTAATTGTAAATATCAAGCTCCAGGTCAGTGACCGGCTTCCTTTCTTTTTATTTTAACATGTTTTTTATCAATAATAAAATGTGATATCTGACGTATGACATCTGCTGTATTCTGGACACTGGGAGATGTAAATCCTTTACTTAGACACAGATGGGAGTGCTTTTATAAACTTCTAGTTCTGTACTTTACAGCTGTAAACTAGTTACAACATTCTGAAAGTTTTCTGTACAAAGGTTTCACTTCATGTGACTAATAATGTGGATGAAATCTAATTCACTAGGCTTGTGCCTTACTGCATGGCTTTCTCATATTGGGACCAAACTCTCTACTGGCAAGTGGCAAAAATCCATTCCAGGGCAACAGGAGAAAAAAAGTTTGCTCAGTCAAATCTTATCAGTCAAAGCTGTCCTTTGATCAACTGTCAACAGCAGAGCCAGATAATCACTGGCAGCTGCTATCCCATGATGGTGCAGAGTCACCAGTAACTCATAAACATTTATGGTGTGCTTAACTGTGCTGATAAGAGCAGGCCCTACATCTCAATGCAGTCAGCAGCTTCCAGGAAAAGCAGCTTTAAATATCTCCAAGGTTTTCTTATTTAAACACAAATGTAACATGAAAACCTACCCTCCAGTGACATTTGGACGCCAGGCATTTCCAATGAAATATTGGTCTTTTGTGTGAAAATTTGCTTTTCCTTTTTCTTTTAGGTTCATGGGCAATATCTTAATGGATCACAGGCTCTAAATTACTGTTGATCATAGTAGTCAATGAATACTTAATACATTCATATGACATGTGGGTTAACAAAGATATTAATCCATTTAAAATAAACTGGCTAATATCTCACTTAAAACAACAGGCTACATGTTTGCTTGCTCAACAGGCTACATGTTTTCTTGCTCATATTGCCAGCAGCCATTTCCAACTTTACATGTCGTATTCAGATTTACCTCTTTTACAGTAACATGATGTATTTATAGTCAAAGTTATAAATATGTAGGGACTGATATATGTTTTAAAAGATACGTAACACAAACTGGGAAGGTTGCTGGTTTAATCACTGCTTCTTGCTGAGTTGTGTCTCAGATGGGACACTGCAGTTAGCCTCAGTGGTGTTGCAAGAGAACGAGCTGCCAATAGCCTGTGTTTAAGAGTGCTTGTGCAAGATGTCAGCATAGGATCAGACTTGTGAGCATCAGATGGCACTTAACTGGATGCCCATTGTAGTCGAATAGCCTTCTGATCCTATTCAGGCTCAGCCATGAAGGCTTCCTGGCAATGCACGGAACTGCACCAGAACAAATGTTAGTACCGACAAAGGAGGGGTAATGAGAGAAAAAAAACAAGTAGTGGGTCTCAGACTAATGGGTGAAAATGATATAGCAGTAAAAGGTAGCACAAAACTTAGACAGCACAATCAGAATCTTCATCAAAAACTCTTGTCAACATAGATACCAAACAGCAAAAACACCGAACAGAGTGTGAGTCACACTGACACTTATGTGGCATCAGAGGCACAAAAATATATGTGAAGATATCAGAAACTCTTGTAATACAGAAAACACAGAGAAATTCTATACCTTTATAGTGTCACTGGGTAGTTAAAAACAAATGAAAAATCTACATTCAGAAAGTATCATACACCCTGAAAGAACATAAATGTGAAATTTGGATATTTACATAGGATAGAGGAACTGGAGGAAGGAAATTTCAAGAAAAGTTGTGTAGCACCTCTGTTCGCCCTGACTCCACGGCACTAGTGATCAACTCATAGAATCATAGATAATAAAAACAAGAAATGCTGGAAATACTCAGCAGGTCTGGCAGCATCTGTGGAGAGAGAAGCAGAGTTAATGTTTCAGGTCAGTGACCCTTCTTCAGAACGGTCACTGAAGAAGGGTCACTGACCTGAAACGTTATCTCTCCTTCTCTCCCCACAGATGCTGCCAGACCTGCTGAGTATTTCCAGAATTTCTTGTTTTTATTTCAGATTTCCAGCATCTGCAGTATTTTGCTTTTATCATAGAATCATAGAATGGTTACAGCACAGAAGGAAGCCATTCAGCCTGTTGAGCCCATGCTGGCTCTCTGCAAGAGCTGTTTAGCTAGTCAAAAATTCCCTGCTCTTTCCCCATTGCTCTATTGTTTTTCCTTTCTCCCCTGCTCATTTCCACTGCACCTGTGCACCACCACCAAACACCAACCCACACCACCACCTCAACCCCTCATTTCCTCGGGACTTACCTCAGAGCTGCTGCTGGCAAGGCAAGCGGGAGGATAGTTAACATTGTAAAATGGGAGAGCTACCTGTGGAGGCACGACAGTTGCCACCAGCTTGCTCAGAAAATGTAAATGAGGCCTAAGGCCTAATATCCGACCATTGTCTGTCATACTGCGCGCCACTGGTTGTTACTCAAAATGGGTCATGACTAATTTCTAGGCTGAAATGTTTAATCTGAAGCCAAAGGTTCCACTGGATTTTTCACTTTGATTTCACAAATATCTGAAACTGAAATTAAACCTTTCTCTCGCAAAAGTTTTATATGCACTCATTGCAAAAATACCAATGTAATTTCATTTATGTTCAGCGTTATTTATATTAAATATAACAATGAATAACGAAGAAGTTTCATATGAATTTGTGCTTTACTTTATTAAATATTAAACCCTCATATAAAATAATTATATCCACTAAAAGGTAAATTTTATTATGCAATTCAGATTATACAATGTAATACTTAAGATAAGCCATGAACCTAGTGAAGAAAGAATGAAGGTAAGATTTAAGGCTGATTGCAAGCTATTGCAAAAATAATGTAGTGGAACCTTGGAATCAAGTAAAACTACGTGACTACAATTTGTTCTCATGCCTAGCCAAAGAACGAAGAAGAATAAACCATCCAGCCCAGGGACGAGGGCCGCTGTTGGTTGTCATCTTCCTCTCCCAGCTAATGAGCAATTATCCATCCTTGCTACTGGTCAAGAATGAAGGACTATAGAGATACTGATTTATAAGGCATGAGCCCCTGAGGCATGGCAGTTGTGTTACTGAGTGTTATTTATATAACATAGCAGCTGTAGGAAACAACCCCAGGCAATGAAATGCTGCAAAAAGATAAATTATGGCTCTGTAATTATCTTAATATACGTACATCAAAGGAAAAGTGGAAACCCTCACATAAGATGCAGGAGAAATAAATCACCCATATGCATTTAAAGTATTTGAGTTAAATCATTCTTTAAGGGTGGGATGCAAGAAATTGTTCCTTATAATCTGTGTCCAGTAATTTTTTTCCCTGGTTGTCCATTCCTCAGTAGACGCAACTGTCTGACAAAATGATTTCCTTAATCATTCTTTAGGCACTTTGATAGGCAAGGCCTTCACATGTATATTAAAATCTTGCTCTTATTCCAGAAACACTCCTCCACTCTACAAATCTATAAGTAAATAAATGGCAATAACATGCCTTCATTTCATACCAGTGCACAGCAGTGAGCTCTGTTATAGGAGTGACCTACCATTTCTCAGCAAAATTGTCATGGAGGAAGTGCTTATAGGATTATATTGATATGGCCTCAGGGCTGTGGAAGACCCGATCCAGGAGTCAGTGACCAAAGAACATAGTAGCAGCTAAAATCTCACCCTACTGTTAGAGTAAACTTACTGATCCTATGCTCTTAGTAAGGAGTCTTGCTCAAAAGGAGCAAGGGTTGGAGACGAGGCTGTAATGTTCTGGAACTGACTGGCTGACCCATGCTCCCTTCATTACGCCTCCTGTTGGGAGTGTGTGATTGATGGAGTTAGTCTTAAATAAATGATGCAAAGGAAGACTTGCATTTATATAGGGCTTTTCACGACCACAGTTGCTGTTGTAATGTAGAAAAGAAAGCAGCCAATTTGTGCACAGCAGGCTTCCACAAACAGCAATGTTATAATGACCAGACAGTCTTTTTTTTTGTGATGTTAAATGAGAGATAGATATTGGTCAGGACACCAGGGATAACCCCCCTCCTGTTCTTCAAAATTGTCCTGTGGGATCTTTTACGTCCACCAAAGAGAGCAGACAGGGCCTTAGTTTAATGTCTTAATTGGAAGACAGCACCTCTGACAGTGCAGCACTCCCTTAATACTGCCGCAGAGTGTCAGCTTTGATTTTTATGTCAAAGCCGTGGAGTGGGACTTAAATTCACAACTTTGTAACTCAAAAGCAAGAGTACTACCACCTGACCCACAGCCGATACTATATAAATACAATGTAAAGATAGTGTCAATCTACAAAAGAATATGGTGAATGAGGTGGAATCAGTCAGCTCACAGATTCCATTATACTGCCAAGGACCACAAGCAGAGAGTAGGTGTGAAAAAAATATAATAATAACATTAAAAATGGTGTTTGTAGGAAGTGCGCAAGTTTCCCTCAATAAATAAAGAAAGGGCTGGAAAACAAGTATTAGGGCGAGTGGATGTTGGAGGGCATGTTTGAAGGGAGTTGAGAGGATGTGGGAAAAGGCGAGGATAGGTATGAAGGGGTCGAGGAAAGGAGAGAGGGAGGTTCAGGGGAGGAGTTAAAGGGCAGTGGAAGAAAAAGATGGAAGAGATGGAATGGCAGGGTGGGGGAAGCTAAGGGATTAAAGGAAGAGGGTGGGTGACAGTTGGGTTGGGAAACAGGGTTTGTGAGGAGATGGGGCAAATACTTGGAAGGGAGGAGATGCAAGTGAGAGGAGTTTACAAGATGAGGGTAAGAGGAGTGTAGCTCGGGCAGGATGGAGGCCGACAAACTTTGAAGATAATGTCAGACTCTGCAACCACCGCCCTCTCCCCAGTGTGGCATTCCCACGTTCTCCTCAGTGTTAACAGACCCTATGGGCTGCATTTTATGACTCAGCCACCGAAGTAGGCAGCTGATGTAAAAAATGTGGCTTGTGTGCATGGACACCATGTCACGGAGCCGCCGCGATTTCAAATGCGGTGGCTCATTTGCATGGCCGTGGCGCCCACCCCCCACAATGACGTTGGGGGGTGGGCGAGCTGATGCCAGCAACGGTGTCCAGCACCAATGCACAGGCACCGGCACCATTTTTGAGCCCTCAATGGAGATTTAAAATTTAAAGGGCCAGGTAAGTTACAGGTATGCAAAAAATAATTAAATGACCTTTTCCAGCATTTTCCCACTCCCCCCCTCCACCCCCCCCCCCCCCCATGGCATTTCAAAACATTCCTTCCCTTTCCCTCCTGAAATTCCTATATTGAGAATTTGACCACTCCCCCAAGTTCGGCACCTTTGTCCTTTACCCCTTCCCATCAGCCCCCCCAACCAATCCGAGGCATTCTAACCCCGTCTCCCCCAACACAGAGAAATAACCTCCACCTCCCTCCCCACAAGTGTCGCTCCATGTTTCCCCGAATGGGGATTCAAAGACATGGCATTGTCGGCCGCCTGAATGAAGATTGGTGCGGTGATTACCGAGGCGCTGGGGCCTTCATTAAATCAGGTATGTAAATTAATTTACACATTGAAATGAGGTTCCCGTCACCAAGCAGCAGTGCAGCCACTGCCGCGAGGCCTCGCCGTCGTCACCAAGATTGGTATGGGGTTTGCCGCTGTCGGTGTCGGTGGCAGGCCTCCGCTGCACCGATCTTCATTGCCTCCCCACCACCGTTCCCGATGGTGGAGGGGCTTTAAAATCCAGCCCTATGTCCCTGGGAATATTGAGTTTTATTCACCTGGTGTCTGACGACCAGTGAGGCAGTGACCCAGGCTCTGGTAGCACAGATGACTCCAGGAACCTTTACATGAGCCAAAATCAACATTCCAACCCTCAGTCCTGCTGCTGACCAGATCCCCTCCCCCTCCCAATGCTGCACAACCCCAGAAATCCCACAACGTGATGCCAAACTACTTCTTCAACCCATTATAAAATCAATTGCAAAGCATGAGAGTTTCTCTTTTAGTTGAAGACATATACATTCTTTTCTCTTGCTATACAGCAGCAGACACCACTTCCATATTCCTCACCCACCCACATGAAGCAACTAAAAGACAGAGCAAAGGCATAAAATCTGCTGGGAATTCATCATCAAAAGTGCAAATAACCTGGCAGCAGGAGATCCGCCAGAATCAGTAATCACTAGGACAAAGCCCATCATGTCATCTTTCCAGCAGAATTCCTGTTGGACTAGAAAATCCACCTTATTCACCTGGAATTTCCACAGAGGTTCCCCAATCTACTGGCATACGTTTGCCATTAAGATTGGCAAAACCCCAAAGAAATGCCATTTCTCCAGCCTCTCTGCCAATATTTGCAGAAGCTATGGTGGGAAATCTGGAGAGAGCCTTTGAAATTCTTCCCCACACCACCCCCAACATTGCACAAAAATGCATGCAATCATGAAATTTGAACCTGAAAATATTCCTAAGACTCCCACCATCCTCTTTTTTACAAGTGCAATTGACTTATTTAGTCACCATAAATCCTGATAATATATTGCATGCTACAAAAGATATCCCATGATTCACCCTGAGCAACATCATGGTAAATCAGCTAGTAAATACATTAACAGTCTTGCAAAATGGGGCATGTGTCCTTTAAGAACTACCACTTACTTCCTGCAGCACTTTCCTGTCATGTTTTTACTGTCACACCTGTCTGTAATGCTTTTGTTTCAGGCTGTAACTTGCCAGTTTTAAACCTATTTCTTCGACCTACCTCTGATTTGCTGATTCTGGTCATGTGATTCACTTCCAAACCTATCCTTCCAACTCCGATTGATGAGGGTTGATCTGCTGTCTCCCAGCCCAGCAGACCTACACAACAACATTTTAAAATTCTATTAAAGTTTTAAGTCTTTGAGTTACTATTTTTAATGTTGCCCATGTCCTTTGTCTCTCCCTGACCCCAATGACGAAGCTCAGACGCTCCCATCACTCCCCTGTTCCCAGACTCGGAGGTTCTCTCTCCAATGCTCACAGGCCTCAGGAGTCCTCTCTTCAATATTGTCACATACCAAGTCCCCTGTCCCATTATTACTAGATCAACAGAAACCCTTTCTCACTGCTCTTAGACCCAGGACTCGGCTCAAAGCACTCCCATATTGCATGATTTCCCCAAAATTGCCAGTCCCAATAACTGCACTCTCAATCCTCCCAAATCCCAACACCCCAGGACCCACTTCTTCAATGCTATCAGCCTCCAGGCAGTCATGCCCCAAAAATGGTGAACTCAATTTTCTGACACAGCCAGTTAAGCCACTGCAAATGAAGCCCAGTTCTCAAGGTGAATTAGGCCTTCCAATAGGATTATCAAGGAGGTAGCTGGCATGTTCCTCCAGCCAGCCGCTCTACCTCATTGTGTGCAAATGAAATTTAAAGGCATGTGGACTATTAAAGGGGACTGTCCCAATAGGGTGACAAAATAATTCTGGAGATCTTTGAAGAGTCTCAAAAGGTATCTCAACTGATTATCGGCCTTTGCCAAGATTGCAGGTGCAGGAGACTAAGAAGGGAAAGGAAATCCAGACATGAGATGTAGGCAAAAAGAGTAATTAATTGATCCAATTTTTGGAAAGTGGGTCAGGTAATGTTACCAGATGAATTACTTTAACTTTGGTTGGTATGGTTGGTATTTGCTGTTTGGGATACCGTGATGGAGACTGTGGAGCAGAGATGACTAAACGTAAAAATGTAATGAATGAATTTATAATTAATTTTATCTATTTGGTAATTAATAGATTGGAAATGCCAGTGAGTGAATTATTTATGTTAATGTTGGTGTCGTATGGTGGAGAAGTGATGAAATTTAATATTTAGAGATTTCAGATTTGGAATGGAGTACAAGAGAATTTGTGGAGCAGCAAATGAATTAACTGGACGATTGCTTGAATTGATTTAGAGCATAAGTACTATGATTTATTTATTTAATTGTAGCAGCAGTTTAAGAAAGCTTAAATAATTAATTGTTCAGTTTTAGGTTGGCACATTTGGTATTGGAAGCATTTATCTGAAAAGCAGGTGGATGGCCTTGGAGTGAAGTAGGCTGAGTGAGGTAGCATGGCGCTGGTAGCAGGGTGAGAGGGGCTGAATCTGTAATCATAAGTATAAACAATTAAACTCAGATAAATAGTTACTGAAGGTCATAAACAATAATAAAAGACACAGTTGAGTTGCTTTTCACGCCTTTGCATGGTGTTAACAGGACAGTAATGGACTCAAAATACACTTAGAAGTGATAACTTGGGACAAAATTAACAGTCACTTGGCTAAGTGTGAATCAGTTAAGGAAAGCCAGCATGGGTCTATTAAGGGCAAATCGTGTTTATCTAACTTGCTTGAGTTTTTGATGAGGTGACAGAGAGGGTTGTTGAGGGTAATGCAGTTCATGTGATGTACATGGACTTCCAAAAGGCATTTAATAAAGTGCCACATAACAGCCTTATCAGCAAAGTTAGAGCTCATGGAACAAAAAGGACAGTAGCAGCGTGGATACAAAATTGGCTGAGTGACAGGAAATAGAAAGTAGTTGTGAATGGTTGTTTCTGGACTGGAGGATGGTAGAGTGGGGTTCCCCAGGGATCGATGTTAGGACCCCTGCTTTTCTTGATATATATTAATGACCTAAACTTGGGTGTACATGGCACAATTTCAAAATTTACAGATGAAACAAAGCTTGGAAGTATTGTGAACTATGAGGAGGATAGTGATAAACTTCAAGAGGACATAGATGGGCTGGTGGAATGGGCAGATAAGAGGCAGATGAAATTTAATGCAGAAAAGTATGATGTGAGTCATTTTGGTAGGAAGAATGAGGAAAGGCAATATAAATTAAAGGGTACAATTCTAAAGGGGATGCAGGAGCAGAGGGACCTGAGGGTATATGTGCACAAATCATTGAAGGTTGCAGGGCAGGTTGAGAAAGTGGTTAATGAAGCATACTGGATCATGGGCTTTAAAAATAGGGGCATTGAGTACAAGAACAAGGAAGTTATGATAAACCTGTTTATAATAAAATAAAAGATAAGATAAGATAAAAGTGCTTTGGCCTCAACTAGAGTACTGTGTCCAGTTCTGAGCACCACACTTTAGGAAGGATGTTAAGGCATTAGAGAAGTTGCAGAAAAGATTCACGAGAATAGTTACAGGGATGAGAAACTTCAGTTACAAGGATAGATCGGAGAAGCTGGTGCTGTTCTCCTTGGAGAAGAGAAGGTTAAGAGGAAGTATGATAGAGGTGTTCAAAATCATGAGGTGTCTGGACAGAGTAGATAGGGAGAAACTGTTCCCATTGGTGGAAGGATCCAGAACCAGAGGACACTGATTTAAGGTGATTGGCAAAAGCATCAATGGCGAGATGAGGAAAAACTTTTTCACCCAGCAAGTAGTCAGGATCTGGAATGCACTGCCTGGGAATGTGGTGGAGGCAGATTGAATTGAGCCCTTCAAAAGGGAATTGTTAATTTTCTGAAGAGGACTATGGGGGAAAAGGCCAGGGAGTGGGACTAGGTGTGATGCTTTTGCAGAGAGCTGGCAGGGACACAATGGGCCAAATAGCCTCCTTCAGTGCTGTAACCATTCGATGATTCTATGCGGCTGGCTCAATTTTAAAAGAGGCCTACCCCTAGGTATCCAAAGGGCACACCTGTCCCAGGCAATAGGTGTCTTTTATTATATGAATTGGTGTCTGTGACATAAATAAGGCCTCAAATGCCATTTTAGGTTGGAACTCGTGGGAGCTTGCACGTGAACACTCCAACCCAAGGGCAATGAAACCAGAGAGGCCCATCTAAGACTGTTCCTTCAGAGCCCACAGAAATAATCTGGTCTGCTGCCCCCCAGGGCCCTCAGTCTCCATGATCACGACTCCACTGCAGCTTAACTTGTTAGCGGCTGCCCAGGCCCAATATTTAGGCCTCAATCTGGTGAGCTGCATCAGGTCTCCTGTTTGAAGCACCATAACTCATCAGCCAAATATAAATGAGGCCAGGAAGTCAAAATGGCAGGTGCTCAAAATGAAAATGACCCCAATACCCAATATTCATTCTAATATTAAGAAATGTTTGTGAACCGATCATTGTTGACACTAAATCCAGTAAAATAACATTCAAAAACTATCAATGTTTGACGAAAAGGCAACCTGCACTTAAAAGGGGTGAGTTCTGAAAATAAGTAGAAGAGGAAAAGAGGAGCTGCTAATTTTTCATACAGTGAGTTGGAGGTATTGTTATTTGTGATGAGGCAGACAGGGATTCCCTTTTTTGGGGATTGTTGGAAAATAGCCTAAAACAGTGTTGCTTGAGCAATTTGGAAGGAAGTAGCCTTGGCAATAAGTGGACTCTCTGAGACACCCTGCCATAATGATCTGACAAGGGCTGGCTGCAATCGTAGGTGCTACAGCAGCTATGTTCCAAATCTGATTATTTCTGTAGAATCAAAAAGTACCTACTCCATATACTGCATATTCCCGTAATGTCCCTGGTGTGTCAAAGTGAACAATTCATTCACAGATTCCTTCTGTCACCTGGATCACTCAAAAACCACCTTCCCCCTCATTTATTTATTTATGTCTATCTTATATGTCACATTCCATATCAAAGCTCTCATTCAGTCATCAATGTTTTATGTCAAGAGGTGAAGGATGACCAAAACTAAAAGGGAAGAGTAGAAGAATATGAAATATCCATAAAACGATTCCCTCTTTATTCAGAAAATTACTCATAGTGCCTGGGACCATCTAAGGAGCAAGGAGGCAATTTTTCATCTCCTGCCCATGCCTGCAATTCTCTCATATTCTGTGAATTACCTAGTGCCACATCCTCACTCGCACCATTTAATTTCCCTTGGGTGAAAGTATCTCAGCAGGAAGTGCAGGGGCTGAGTTAAAGGGGATTGGGGCAGAGGAACATTATGTCAGGTCATGCTGTAGGCACTCATGGATTGGCATTTCTCCTTTCTGTACCTATGCAATGCCCTGGTCCCTTATGCGAATGCTAGATCCTCCAACAGAAGGCATTCTTTTATAATGATATAAAAATCACACATAAACCATCCAGTACAGCCACCTGACTATCAACTCACTGAGCCAGGCACAGCTACTTCTCTCTTCAGCCACACTTGGCCAGTACAGTACTCCCGTTATACATTGCATTCACTCTACAAAACTGCCAATTTGAATAAGCTGACCCCACAATCGGAAGGAGCAAATGCCAGTTCTGGAATTTCAGGGCAAATATTTTTAATATGATATATTAGTTTATGAGAGGTCAATTTACATTTTTCATAGTGCAATTCTAGGTCTGGCTAAATGTACAAACAACATCTGGAAACTCAGAGTTTGGCATTCTTGTTATGTATATAAATTTTGAGGGCAAACTTGCTAAGGATGGATATGATTCAACTTAAACAGCACTTAATACAACTGCTTGATTTATTCTGAAAGTAATCGACTTAACTACCTTTTCTGCAGAGAAGGTTAGACACTAGATTTTCCTGCCCTTTGTGCCCATTTCTGGGTGTTTCCAGGTTGGACATGGGCCGGTGCTCACCACTTCTCAAATTTTCCTCTACTAGTGATGCCTGTCCATTTTAAGCAAACATATTGAAATAAGGTTTTTCCATTTTAAATAGCCCACAAGCTGAGTGTATTGATCATAGATAATAAATTGCCCTTTGCTGATGCATCAATTTGAATTACATTTTTTAAAATATTAAACATCTTGTTCAACTGTTCAGAGGCAGCCAGTGACAGCCACATCCCAAGATTGAATTTTAAAAATCTGATATATTGAAAAAATTGCACTATAAATGCCTGTGTTTCCGTTCTGGAATAGCAATTAGGAATCAGATTTCAGCCTACATGTTACTGTGTTCATATTAGGTCCTAATCCACTAACTGGGAGATCTGGGTTTCAGCAAACAAATGCACACAGATATTCGCTAGATTCCCTAGATATTTTTCAGGAATGACTGTGATACACTACAATGTCTTCTGTGAATAGACAAAACAGCCAGGAACAAAAAAATTCCCTATTATTTTACATTGAGTTGTGCTTAGTTATCAATAGTATGGCAGAGGCTCCCAATTGACTTCCACAATGAATGGCCTGGAAAACTATTGGTGGAAGGAGATGAAAATGGAAAGAGGAAAAAAGGAATCAGATTAATGTCTGCTTTTCTTTTGAAGGCCTCATTCAGAATGTTTTTAATTTAATGTAAATATTTTTACGTTAATTGTTGTTGGGTTTTTTTGATGATGCCAAATTGGTTGTTTTATTGACAACAGAGTAAGATCCAGTTAATAATTTCTTTTAGTTTTCATAGGTGGTATCATCACATTACAGATTTTTACAATGTTTAATATATGCTAATTCATACAGCCTGCTCTGTAAGCTGGAAGATGTATATGTAGCTTCCCTGCTTCGATCCCAGGTAGGGCTGAAAGTCAGTACACACCTACTGTCAATAGATAGATCAGTTCATTTAGTTTCCCAACAGGTCAGAGAAGAACAAACAAGCAACCTGTGACCTCTGCAACATGGTGCCCTTAATAACAGCCAATCAGCTTCATATCATCACGCAATCCAAATAGAATCCAAGGCTGCGCTTTTCTGCTCTCAGCAATAAAAGAGGCCCAGGCCTGCCAAACATGTTTGATAACTTGCAGAATATGGCAGCATGTAATTAATGATTAACGTGGGAGTGATGAAAGTCCCTAGTTCTGAGTGATGAATGCAGAGATAAATGAAATGTTCCCTCCACTATCTAAGGTACAGAGAGGCTTTGTAGGAGTTGTCAATCTGACAAATTGCAGAACTGTTCACACAGTGGGATTATGGGGCAAACCTTCGTGGAACCAGCTTTTAGTTGCAATTAAGTTTCCATGTTTTGTTTCTTCACAGAAGACATTACAGTGTATCATAGTCATTCCTGAAAAATATCCTTACGAATACAGCACGTTAAAGAAACAAAATGTTTTGAATCACCATCTTAGTGTATTTGGGAGTTCTTATCAATAACAAAAGTTTCTCCTGTTCTTAATTAATGGATGGATCACATCATGAGCAGGAAATGCACTATTTTAAGAGAAATATAGTGCACTAAGAGTGCCATGCACAAAATGCATCCACTTCAAGCTATTGCATAGCGTTATTCTGGAAATTGAAAGTTTGAAAGACATTCTTGTTCCTTTATCAATAGATTCCATCCAGTAAGTCTTTTTGGTATGTCACAACATCTATTAAAGCAACCAAAGTTTCAAACTACTTTCAGAAGAGATATGCAACACGAACTACACTCTTTATGTCTTCCACCTCAAAGAAAGATTTTTCCAGAGATCCTACAATTGTATAATGAGATATCTATAGCTATGAGAACCAATTTACAGTGCCCTGATTCCATGTTACATATAAACAATACAAGAATCATAAAGATAGATTGCAGCTCCAAGAAGACAAAAAGAATCAGGAAACATAGGTTTTTGGGTCATCTGTCAATAGGAGTTCTTCGGCTATGTCCACCTCTGCTTGCCCCTGGAAAATTACTACATTATTTGGCAGCAAAATTTGCCATCTCCACTTCTCATCTCCTCCACTTTTCCACTCACTATCTCTACTGCCCTCCCCTCCCCTCCCCCCACTTCCTCGTCTAAACCATGAGATGTTAAAGCCTGAGAACTCTTAAAATATAGCACTGTATTAAGTATTATACGATCTCTTTATTGCTATATAATACAAGCTACTCTTAATTCAAAGTTGCTTAATTCAAATAATTTGAAAATTCCACTTGTTTCACACATATTCCCACTTTTTTGAGTCTTTTATGTTAGTAAACACATGGATAAATGATTGAATTAATATGTATTCAGCTCTATGGCAGCTTACTCTATGTACAGGGGATTAGAACATATTGATGGGTTTTTTTTATTAATTATGGCTGACAGATGCTCGCTGTGTGCACATTTTTCATGAATCTGCCAGTGTTATAGAAAGGTAAAAAAAGAAACTAAAAAGCAAAAACTTGCATTTTATATAGTGACTTTCACCTTTTCAGGACATCTTGAAGAACTTTGCAGCTAATGAAATAATTTCAAAGTTCAGTCATTGTCATGTAGGTAAATGCAGCAGCCAATTTGAACACAGCAATGTCCCACAAACAGCAATGAAATAATGGCCAGTTAATCTGTATTTAGTGATGTTGGTGGAGTAATAAATGTTGGGCAGGAGAGTGGGAGAATGTTCCTGCATTTCTTCAAAACCATGTGCATGTGCTGTGGGATCTTTTATACCCATTTGAACACACATATGGAACCTTAGTTTAGTATCTCACCTGAAAGGCAGCACTGCCAACAATGCAACTCTCCCTCAGTACTGTACAGAAGTGTCTGCGCTCATCATGGATTTTGTTAATGGTCATAGTGGACACTGTTGCATCAGGATGTTTTGCTTGTCAGCGACTTGCATTGCCCTTTAGACGGTATTTACAGCTAAAGGGTGGAGGATGGAACAAACATAGTTCCCAGAAGAGCTGCTCTGTGAACTTGCCATGATCAATGATCATGCAGACAGAAACAATCTGGTGAGATAAAACTGTTTAATCTGCTTCGCTGCATTATTTATTTCCAATGTGTTTAAATGGCAAAAGATTCACTGCCAACTTTATTTGAGAATTGGATCTGCTGAAATGATCATGCAACATTCAATCATCCAAGCTGTGAAATATTGTTCATGACAGTTTATAGAATCATAGACTGATGCAGCACAGAAGAAGGCCAGTTTCAAAGTTGTGCCTCCTTGTTCTGGACTTTTCCACCAGAGGAAATAATTTCTCTCTACCTACCCAACATATCCTTTCATCATCTGACACACCTCAGTTACATCACCCCTTGGATCACCGTACATTGACCACCATTACCATTGACTACAACAAATACATAGCTATCCTTTTTGTATACTGTTGCAAGTGTAGTCACTCCAACAACCACTTCCCCACACACAGAGAGAAGTTCCAGCAATCCCAAGACAACGTAAAGAAAAATCTCTTGACATCAAACCTAGTTCTATGCCTGCATAGCTTATATGCATGACCCTCATTTTCTCTAACTTATTTAGCTCAAATATTCTTTCCACACAGACACAATCTAGTTCCTTCATCATTTTTAACACTTCATTTAAATCTCCCTGAATCCTACAGGTTTGTAGAGTAAAAAGACCCAGTTCTCTAAACCTAATGTGATAACCAAGGGCTTTTAAATTAGTTATTATTCAAGTTACCCTCTTTTGAACCTTTTTCAGGGTCTCTATAACACTTGCCATGTGAAGGGTCCAAACCGGAACATGGTATTCTAGATGAGGCCTAACTAACGTTTTGTGCCGGAACATCATAATTCTTTAGTTTTATGCTGAATTGTCATTTCTGTACTCCAGGTGCCTTCATAATAGCCTCATGGCACAGGTTGTGCAACCTCACAAACTTATGTATAATAATGGCTAGGCTCTTTTCCAGGTCAACAGACTTCAATTCTGTGCCAAACATTGCGCACACATGCTTAACATTAGCCCTAGCCGCATGAAAGTGCATTTATCAACATTGCTAGAAATCGGCCCGTTTCCCCATTGCATTTAAATCAGATTGTAATCTGTTTTTATTCATCTGAGGTCTGAACATTAGCACAGGTCTTTTAATTGTGACAGCACCTGCGACACTAACACTAATGTAGATCGTGAGAAACGGCAGTATCAATTTCACGTTAACTGAGCCTTTGGCAGTGGCTGTAAATGTCACTATTGAAACAGTTGGAGCAAACTCCTGTAGACAATTTTTTTTTCCTGTATGTCATTGATATTCCATCATATAAAGCTGGGCCAATGCTCTCAGCTAATTTGGAACAAGTACTTCATTGACAACTGGTCAATTTTAATTTGGCATGATATGTCTCTTTATACATATATCCCAACCTTCCCTTTTGTTAGCTTCACAAAGGATTGCTAATATGGCACAAATGGGGGGGTGGGGTGTGTACAGAATCAATTATCTGTTCCACCTTAAAGCCATATCCAGTACTTGGAATGTCCTTCAGTGGCATAGATTATCATCCTAGAAATGAAAATAATGCTATGATAAGTTACTTATAATAATCACCACTATCTTCATAAAAGTCAATCTTTTACAACGTTTATTTGAGGAAGTGAAAACAAGGCTAAACATATCAGCATTGTGTAAACACAAGAAGTGGCTTTGCCACAATTATAACATTACCAAAGAGCAAAATGCAAAATAATGTAGATGCTGAAAATCTGAAATAAAAACAGAAATTGCTGGCAACACTCTTCTGCTTTGGTTGTGGCAGTGTGACAGACTAAAATCCATATTCCACCAACAGGGCAAGGCAAAGAGGCAGGTCCCCAAGTCCCAAGTTCGCCTCAGTTGGAACAGGAATTGAACCCACACTGTTGGCATTATTCTGAACCACATGCTAGCCATCTAACCAACTGTCTGGCAGCAGTGGTGAAGAGAGAAAGATAATGTTAACATTTCAGGTCAATGAACTACTAAGTTAACCTTACACTTCTCTCTCCACAGATGCTGCCTGATCTGTTGAGTGTTTTCAACATTTTGATTGTTTATTACCATAGAACAGTCCAATGATGGCACATGCATGTAGGAATGTAGGAATGACAGTAACCCTTGCTTTTGCTTTAACTCTGATCAATAGAAGGCTGCTGACTAGGTGATGAATAACCCAACAATGACACAGGTTCATTCTGGGTCGCTTTTTCAATCACGTGATAAACCCAAATACAATATAAACCCCACGACAGTAGGTTGAAGATCTGGGTGAGGAGGACATCCGATGCCTGCCTTTGTTTGTAAAAAACAATTTGCCACTTTCCTACCAGTACCTTATTAAACATGAGCTTTATAGGCACCTGTAGAGATGCCATTCCCTAATGAAAGAGAAAGCAGTGAACTATGTTATCAGTTACCTTCAGGATTTGACTGTTGATTTATTAACACACAGCAATTTCTGTCAATCTTTTATTGGACGGACTATAAACTGTACAAGAGTTCAGTGGATAGTCTGTAAGGCTGCTAAAAGAGGAGAGACCTTGAAGTGCAGGGAGTGGGAAGAATATATGATACGTGTGTGTGTAGTTTTATGGAATTGCACCCCCGGCCCAGTGTCGTACTTGACCAATTGCATAACATTTGCAGAACTGTTTTTAGGGAATGACATACCTACAGGTGCCTATAAAGGTCATGTTTAAAAAGGTGCTGGTAGGAAATAACAGTTCTGGTGAAAGGTCACAGACCTGAAACGTTAACTCTGCTTCTCTCTTCACAGATGCTGCCTGACCTGTTGAGTATTTCCAGCACTTTCTGTTTTTATTTAACATTTGCATCAGTCTACATTAAACGATATCTGCCACTTGTCAATTCAGTTCCCTGTTCTTCTTTGTTTGAGCACCTTGTTCCCTGTTGCTTCCAGTCTCTCCTAGACTCGGACAGTTTTACTTTTGTCTGTACTTCCATTTCATTTATGTATATTACGAACAAAAGCAGCCCCAGCAATGAACCCTGAGGCACCCCATTGGTTACCTCCTTCAGTCCCTATCACCCTTTACTTACTCTGCTTCAACCAATTTTAATTCACTTAGAAGCATTCCGAACAATAGGGTGTCTGCTACCCTTGTAGACCAATCTTTCACATAGGACTATACAGTTGTTACTAATACATATGTGTAATATATATCACTTGACAATTTAGTTATAGAAACCTTGACGTCCTCTACATCCTGTACTGCGCAGTTGCAAAACATTAGATGAAAAATAAAATAGAGTTTTGGGTTCAGTTCAGGAGCTTTACAAAGGAGGACTCAGAACTTAATGAGGCTCTACCAATTGGGGTGTGGATTGGAAGAACAAGTACTTGACTTTGCCTGCCAGAATCACTGCGTGCCACATTTTCAGAATAAAGAGCAGACTGCACGTTAGGCTGGCATGAGCCTGATTTCCATTGAATATTTATTTAAATCCAGTTACATGAAGAATTTCACAAGTTCAAGTGGAGTTTCCGTAATTACTGTGCACCTTGACCCTATAAAATGGGTGCACTGGTGATTTGGGGGCCTGTCAGTTCAAGGAGGTTTCTGAAAGGGATATTTTCATTCCATGTTTTTGGTACAAGATTTTTAAAAATCTTTTTTCTTGCATTTTCATTAATTTTTGATGCATTTGTTCTTTTTCTGGGCTAACAAATGCAGTTGCAATAATACCAGAGGCTTTTTGGCTGCATTTATGGACCTGCTGTTAGGGAGGGAGCTCCGAGGATATTGACCCAGCAACAGTGAAGGAACGACGATATAGTTCCAAATCAAGATGGTGTGCAATTTGAAGGGGAACTTGCTGGTGGTGGTGTTCCCATGTGCCTACTGACCTTGTTCTTATAGGCAAAGGAAGTCGACGGTTCAGGAGATGCTATCGAAGAAGACATAGTGAGTTACTGCAGTGCATCTTGTAGATGCTAAAACAACAGTGCGCTGGTGATGGAGGGAGTGAATGTTTTAATTGCTGGATGGAGTGTTAATCAAACATGCTGCTTTGCCCTGGATGGTGTCAAGCATCTTGACTGATATTGGAGCCACACTCATCTAGGCAAATGGAAAGTATTCTAATGACCTAACATGTACCTTGCAGATGGCGGAAAATCTTTGGGGAGTCAGGAGGTTATCCAGTCTCTAACTTGCACTTGTAGCGACAGTATTTATGTGGTTGGTCCAGCTAAGTTTCTGGTCAATGGTGCCCCCAAGGATGTTGATGGTGAGGGTTTCAGAGAAGAGAAGGTTGAAAAGAGATTTGATAGAGGTGTTCAAGATCATGAGGGGTCTGGATAGAGTAGATAGAGAGAAACTGTTTCCATTGGCAGGAGGGTCGAGAACCAGAGGACACAATTTAAGGTGAATGGCAAAAGAACCAGAGGTAACATGAGGAAAAACTTTTTTACGCAGCAAGTAGTTAGGATCTGGAATGCACAGCCTGAGAGTGCAGTGGAGGCAGATTCAATCGTGGCTTTCAAAAGGGAATTGGATAGTTATGTAAAGAGAAAATTTACAGGGCTACAGAGAAAAGGTGGGGAAGTGGGACTAGCTGAGTTGCTCTTACAGAGAGGCAGCATGGGCACAATGTGCCAAATTGCCTCCTTCTGTGCTGTAACCATTCTATGATTCTATATATATATGTGAATAAGTCAAAGATTTGTCTTCACTGCTTCCACTTCAGAAGAGAGGCTGTCACAAAGCTGTCCCATCTACAGTAAAGTGCGCACAGACAGAAAGCATCGAGTACAGGGTCAGCTCCTCCTGTAACAGTGAATTTTACAACACCATGAAGTTATCAATCTACTGGATCCTGCTAGGTCAATGCAGGGGACATCAACCAGATCAGCTAGTCTGCAGTGCACATATGTGTAAAGCAAGAAGCAAGTGCTATGTTTGCAAGCAGCAACACCTTTCTCATTTTTCCTGTAGAAAAGAGACATCAGCTGGGTAAGGTGCAGAGTTTTTGCCAGGTCAAAGTGTTCTCTTGAATGCAGGGTAACATAGATAACCCTTGTGAGAATTAGGGTTCCTCATATCAACTCAATGAACAAGAAGGGTTTGTATCAATCTGCAGGTGACCACAGAAACAGAATTATGTGCTTTAATGGCTGTTTTCCAGGCAGGAACGATGGTGCTTTCATTTATTTGCAGTCCATGGTTACATATTTTGTGAAGGAGATGAAGGGCCTATTTCCCTTAGCAGAGGGGTCACAGTGACTGGGGGGCATAGATTTAAAGTGCCTGCTAGAAGGATTAGAAGGGAGATGAAGAAAAATCTTTTCTCCCAGAGGATGGTAGGGGTCTGGAACTCACTACCTGAAAGGGTAATAGAGGCAGAAAATCTCAACTCATTTAAAAGGTGTCCGGGTATGCACCTGAACTCCCATAACCTCCAGGGATACGGACCAAGTGCTGGAAAATGGGATTACAGTGGATAGCTCATTTCGTGGCAGGCGCAGACATGATGGGCAGAGTGGCCTCCTTCTGTGCCACGAATGTTTCTACATTTTCTAAGTATTCTAAATATCTAAAAAGGAGAAATGTCCAGGGATGTGGGGAGGGGGCGGAGGAGTGGCAGTATGTGAATTGCTCCTTAACAGAGCCAGCATGGACATGAGGGGTCTAATGGTCTTCTTCTGTGCTGTAATAATTCTATGATTCTATGAAATACTGGCTTGAATTTTACCTGCTCGCCGCCAGTCTCAGCAGCGAGCTTCAAAGATGCCAGGGCACACGCGCAGGATTTGCTCTGTGGAGCCGCCGCAATATTATACGTGGCGGCTCACTTACATGGCTGGGACTGACCGCCGCCCCCCCACCGATGATGTGGAGGGGGCGGGCAGTTCGTCCCCGGCAGCGGTGTCCGGCGCCACTGCGCAGGCGCCATTTTTAAAGACTTTCAAGCCCTTCCACTTCAGTTCAATTTTTAAAGTTATAGGCAGTATAAATTTAAAGTTAAAAACTTAATAACAGTTTCAAGACCCTTTCCCACCCCCCTCCAATGACCAAACAAATTATTACTTGCCTTCTCTCCCCCCAAAAAAAACTTACCTTGCGATCCCGACCTTCCCCCCACAAAGTTTATAAACTTTGAACCTTACTCCTTCCTATCAGCCTCTCGACCAATCAAAAAGGTTTTACCCCACTTCCGCCACCACCCCCCCCCCCCACCCCATCCTGAAAACTTACCTCCTCCCCCCTCTTCAGCAGTGCCCGCATCGGAGATCCAGAGGTGCAGGAGTCACGGCAACCAACCAGAATATCAGAGCAGGTCAGCCGGCGGCAGCAGATAAGGTATTAATTCATTAATTGCCATACATTAACATATTTAGATTTTGGTCCTGTCGCCAAGCGGCAGGTGGACCGCCATGAGCCCTCGCCGCCACCGGTAATATGGGGCGGGGCCTTGCCGGCGTCATGGCCCGCAGCGGGCCTCTCTCAGAGGCATTTTCCAGGCCCCCCCCGCCACGATCCCCGATGTCAGGGGGGTAAGGAAGATTCAGTCCACTGTGTGAGTGGCTCTAAGAAGACCAGATCTTGCCTAATTGCCTCATTGAGAAACCTCCTCAAAATAGAGGACTGCCTTGCACTATACACCTTGCTTGCCTTTCTTCAGATGCCACCACCCCTTGCAAAATATGTATGTTGTGCAGCTTTGGCGAAATGAATGTGTATTGACACAAAAGGGCAATGGTTGTGTGTAATGCTTTAAATAGTAAGTTCGCAGGTGACATGAAAATTGGTGATGTCATAAATAGTGCGGAGGAAAGCTTTAGATTACAGGATGATATAGATGGGATGGTAAGATGGGCAGAGCAGTGGCAAATGGAATTTAATCCTGAGAAGTGTGAGGTGATGCATTTTGGGAGGACTAACAAGGCAAGGGAATATACAATGGATGGTAGGATCCTAGGAAGTACAGAGGGTCAGAGGGACCTTGGTGTACTTGTCCATAGATCACTGAAGGCAACCGCACAGGTAGATAAGGTGGTTAGGAAGGCATATGGGATACTTGCCTTTATTAGCCGAGGCATAGAATATAAGAGCAGGGAGGTTATGATGGAGCTGAATAAAACGCTAGTTAGGCCACAGCTGGAGAACTGTGTACAGTTTTGGTCGCCACACTATAGGAAGGATATGATTGCACTGGAGAGGGTGCAGAGGAGATTCACCAGGATGTTGCCTGCGTTGGAGCATTTCAACTATGAAGAGAGACTGCTTAGGCGAGGGTTGTTTTCCTTAGAGCAAAGAAGGCTGAGAGGGGACCTGATTGAGGTATTCAAAATTAAGAGGGGCATTGATAAAATAGATAGGAAGAAACTTTTTCCCTTAGTGGAGGGATCAATAACCAGGAAGCATAGATTCAAGGTAAGGGGCAGGAGTTTTGGAGGGGATTTGAGGAAAAGAAATTTCACCCAGAGGGTGTTTGGCATCTGGAACACACTGCCTGAAGGGGTGGTAGAGGCAGGAACCCTCACAGCATTTAAGAAGTATTTAGATGAGCGCTTGAAAAGCCATAGCATACAAGGCTATGGGCCAAGTGCTGGAAAATGGGATTAGAATAGATAGGTGCTTGATGGCCGGCACCGACACGATGGGCCAAAGAGCCTGTTTCTGTGCTGTATAACTCTATGACTCCAGGTACCTACCTGCAATTCTGTGCCATGTTGAAAAATTTGAGTACACTTATCTTTGATTTCTTTCTGATACCAGTAAACATCTTTCTCATTTGCAGACAGGTACAAGGGATCTGGAATATTACATTGACTCAGCTGGTAGGCTCCCTCCATATAGCTGTCTACTGTACTTTTCCATATAGCTGTCTACTGTGCTTTTACTGGAAGATTGTTGTCAGCTCCAAATGGGACCATCCTCCTATGGTACAACTTCTTGGAGGACCTGCAGCCCTTCAGTGTCAAAAAGGACAGTCTTGCCCATCTTTCCCCTTTGTGAAATTCTGAACAATTACTCAGCTTTTCTGCCACCATTAGTAGGCTAAGTGGGCTTTAAAGACTGCATTGATCTGTAGCTACCTAATTTAGCCATGCAGTGCCATGTTTACATTGCTTAATTCCTCCCCCAGACCGGAACTTTAACTGTTTCATTTAGGTGGGAGCTCTACAAGTGTCTGGACACATGGAGCTGGATTTTTAGCCCCCCCGGGGCTGGGAATTGAGGCAGGTGGGTGCTGTCTGCGTGCCAGCTGCATCCCGTCACCAGCTTCCCAGAGGCAGGATGCAGGGTGGAGGGGGTGCGGTGGGAGGGGTTGCGGCGTCAGGGTTTCCCATCCACATGTGGCGGATAGCTGATTAGGCTCGCTCGGGGCCACTTAAGGCCCGTTGAAGGAGGTCAACTGGTATTTTCCAGTTGGTCTCCAGGTTCCCAGAGGCAGTGGGAACCAATTTAGTTGCCTGGATGCGGCCTCCCGGCGGCAGACTGGGGTGTGTGGCCAGAACGCCAGGTGGCCTAGAGGCCATCCCTGCCTGTGTGCTGCAGCAGCTGCAGGTCACCCTGTAGGGGGTTCCCACCCACACTCAACAATAGTGGCCTGGCTGCAAAAGCCATTTTTATTTTAAATTTTAAAAGGTTGGAGAGAGGGTTCCTCCATCTTGAAGCGCCCTTTCCCTCACTTACCTTTGAATGCAGCCTCCTGCTGCTTTCAAGCTGGAAGGCCTCTGATCGGCCCTCCAACTTCAAGAACCCGCCCACCTTTCTTAATTGGATGGCGAGCCCACCCTTTGGCCATTAATTGGCCGCTCCAGGGAAAATCACGATGGGGGACTGTTTTCTACACAGTGCAGGCTTCTGACCCCCATTTGAATCTGACGGTGGGGTTCAGAAGGTTGCAGGGAACTGGATGTGTAGAGCTGTCTCCCAAAAGTTAAGAATTTAAATGCTTAGAGATCAGAGAGGGGATAATCCATCCTCTTGAATATTTAAATTAAGGTCTGCTAGGTTTACAAATTGTTCAGGGGGCCAAAGGAGAATTTTGCAAACCAGATTTGACACCACATCAGATTTAAGCTCCGTGCTGTGTCAAACTGAGGTGGTGTGAGTGTCGTTTCACTCTACTATGATGCAAAATCAGGTCTAATTCTGGATTTACACTGAAATTGCGGTGAAGTTAAATTTGCAGTGTTAATTTGGACTAAGGACCTCTGTTATTCACTTAAATGGTCAGCACACAAGAATCAGAGTATTAATTATATTGACCCATTAAATGCATGATCCACATACTACAGAGTAAAATCCCTATCCACAAAGTACTTATGTTCAGAACTCTTAAAGGAAGTTTATTCTACTTAATATTCCTATAATCTCAAATTTTACAAAAGGAGCTATGCATAAATATTACTGGAGTCTCTCAGTTTTCCTTAACTATAGTCACTGATATGTTAGAATTTCTGTTTGTAGACAATCTGAGACCTCATGTGACATCATGAAGTCTCAGTTCAAAGATATCATCAATTGAAACACTGGGCTAGTTTGGCTATTTGATTATGTTGTCTTATGACGAATTCTATTCAAAATATCTGTTCCCAAGCTGCCTCTAAAGTTATGCAGAAAAACACTTCAGAAAGTCTGCAAGATATTTATAAGAGCTGCATTCCTGCAAAGTTCAGTGTATAATAATTAGTACCTTAAACAGCACTTACATTTTTATTTTGAGATACAGCACTGAAACAGGCCCTTCGGCCCACCGAGTCTGTGCCGACCATCAACCACCCATTTATACTAATCCTACATTAATCCCATATTCCTACCACATCCCCACAATTTCCCTACCACCTACCTATACTAGGAGCAATTTATAATGGCCAACCTGCAAGTCTTTGGCTGTGGGAGGAAACCAGAGCACCCGGCGAAAACTCACACGGTCACAGGGAGAACTTGCAAACTCCGCACAGGCAGTACCCAGAATTGAACCCAGGTCGCTGGAGCTGTGAGGCTGTGGTGCTAACCACTGCGCCACTGTGCCGCCCACTGCACACAGGTATTTTGTAATACCTTCACTCTCAATGCATGAAAACATAACCCAAAAAATCCTCTTTCGCTCCCCTTTTCACATCTTTTCATTCATTGTAATGATATTAACGGGAAAAATATTGATTGAACAAGGTAGAGATGGTGGAGCACAATCAGAATAGTTAAAATATATCATGGCGCCACCCAGTCTCAAACTGGATGTAATTTATCACCCAGCCTGACCAATTTGCTTATAGATACTACAAAAATTTAACAAACCATTCTGTGATCTAGCAGATATTAAATCTGACAGAATGAATAATTACACAATTATTAATTTTTAAAAGCTGCTAATGCACTACAAAACAACTTAAGTTATCTGGGAAAAGCAGTTACTGATGTTTTCGACACAGAATCTGCAGGGCGTCTTAACCCTTTTTTCTACAAAAGCTTTAGTAATGTCTAAAGGTCTTTATTTACCATTGTTAAATTCTAAATAGAGTAGTGAGTTGCCATGCTTTTGTAAAGCAATTGTTCTCAAATCAATAGATTGATTTTTATTTTACATTTTAGTCAGGAATTCTATCAAGCAGAATTCGGGATTATAGAACTTCTGTTTTGTCCTGAGTGCTGTGAGTGTTGGGCTACAGTTATCACTTAAAACTCCAAGTTGCTTCCATTGCATTTACAGCACTTTGAACTAATATGGGATTATACCAGCTTAATCTGAAAGTCTTGTTTTCATTGCAGTAACTAGTAATGGCATGGGGTAAATTTAAGTTAAATTTAAAAGGCTGAAGGCACTGGATACTGCAAAGGCTATGGGCCCTGACAAAATTCCAGCAATAGTACTGAAGACTTCCGCTCCAGAATATACTGCGCCACTAGCCAAGCTGTTCCCTTACAGCTAAAACATTGGCATCTAACCGGCAATGTGGAAAATTGCCCATGTATGCCCTATGCACAAAGAGCAGGACAAATTCAACCTGGCCAATTATCGCCCTATCATCAGCAAAGTGATGGAAGGGGTCATTGACAGTGTTATCAAGCAGCACTTGCTCAGCAATAACCTGCTCACTGACACTCAGTTTGGGTTCCTCCAGGGCCACTCAGCTTCTGACCTCATTACAGCCTTGGTCCAAACTTGGACAAAAAAGCTGAACTCCAGAGGTGAGGTGGGAGTGACTGCTCTTGACACCAAGGCAGCACTTGACCGAATATGGCATCAAAGAGCCCTAGCAAAACTGGAGTCAATGGGAATCAGAGGGAAAGCTCTCTGCTGGTTGGAATTGTACCTTGCACAAAGGAAGATGGAATTTGTTGGAGTTCAATCATCTCAGTCCCAGGATATCACTGCAGAAGTTCCTCAGGGTAATGTCCTAGGCCCAACAATCTTTAGCTCCTTCATCAATGACCTTCCCTCCATCATAAAGTCCGAAGTGGGGATGTTCGCTGATGATTGCACAATGTTCAGCACCATTCACGACTCCTCAGATACTGAGGCAGTCCATGACCATATGCAGCAAGACCTGGACAGCATCCAGGCTTGGGCTGATAAGTGGCAAGTGACATTCATTCCACACAAGTGCCAGGCAATGACCATCTCAAACAAGAGAGAATCTAACCATCTCCCCTTGACATTCAATGGCATTACCATCGCTGAATCCCCCACTAACAGCATCCTGGGGGTTACCACTGAACTGGACCAGCCACACAAATGCTGTGACTACAACAGCAGGTCAGAGGCTGGGAATTTTGCAGCGAGTAACTCACCTCCTGTCTCCCCAGTGCCTTTCCACCATCTACATGGCACAAGTCAGAAGTGTGATGGAATATTCTCCACTTGCCTGGATAGACGCAGCTCAAACAACACTCAAGAAGCTCACCACCATCCAAGACAGAGCAGCGCCCTTGATTGGCATCCCATCCACCACCTTCAACATTCACTCCCTCTACCACGCACAGTGGCAGCAGTGTGTACCATCTACAAGATGCACTGCAGCAATGCAGCAAGGCTCCTTAGACAGCACCTTCCAAACCCGCGACCTCTACCAACTAGAAGGACAAGGGCAGCAAATGCATGGGAACACTACCACCTGCAAGTTCCCCTCCAAGTCACACACCATCCTGACTTGGAACTATATCACTGTTCATTCACTGTCACTGGGTCAAAATCCTGGAACAACCTTCCTAACAGCATTGTTGGGTGTACCTACACCCCAAGGTCTGCAGTAGTTCAAGAAAGTAGCTCACCACCACTTTCTCAATGGCAATTACTGATGGGCAATAAATGCTGGCCTAGCCAGTGATGCCCACATCCCACGAATGAATAAAAAAAATCTTACAAAATAGTAATAGAGAGATACCAGGCATTAGCAACAATCAGTAGGGGTTTACTCATCTATAATTTTCATACTTAACTTTCAATGAATGTTAAGCTTTGAGAAAGTAAATTATGCAGCAGGATGAGTAGAACATTAAAAGGTTGAAAATCGTTACTGAATGTCAGTAACGATTATTAAAGTAGAGACATCTGTTCCTCGACTCTAATTTAAAGCACTGCACATGCAGTAGATTACAGCACAGCTTTTCACCTCTAGACCTGGGTTTAAATCCACCTCAGGCTGATCTCATTAAAGACTTCTCCCTCTGCTGGCTATGAGGATCCTTAATGAAATGGATTTGCACCACCAAGCACCAAGTGGGCATGAGTTCACAATATTAATTGGCACTACTTGTTTATTTGTACACTAAGAGATTGCAGTCTGACTGGTATGGTAAACGGAAATACCACAATGACACAATAGGGATAATCACAGGCTGGAGTTCAAAATTATTATTAGGACTAATTGATGGAAGCTTTCTCTTGTCGCTAAGATATGTAGTGCCCAATGTAAACATTTTACCACATGTATATTTTAAATGATATATTCAATGAATATATAACCACACCACATCACCTGAATTCTGTTACCTCCAACTTAATATCTATTACTACTTAAAATTAACTTTCCAGGCACTGCTGACTAACTATCATGATACCCTCTCCACCAGTATCTCAGCAAACTGCTGGAATGCCTAATGTGGGTGTCTAAGACACATGGTGTAATGGTAAAATAAAATAGTATAATGGAGAAAAGGAAAATATAAAACATAGCAGAAGTAAAGTTGTTCAAAATATTTATTTTTACTTCGAAATTATTTATCAAGTAAAATATGAAAATTACAGTAATAAAACACTACAGATATTTTGAAAGGCTGAGAAATAATTATGAAAACAAATTCTTGCAAGTTCTTGGTACGCACTCCACCAGATGGCAGTAAGAGACTGTGCTTTGATAACTTCAATGCAAGAAAAATCTGTGCGTTTTCATTCAATTTTAATCTATTGTTAAGTACTTGAAAAGTTTGGTTAAATTGCAAAAAAATACTTTTTCAGCCTATAAAATATTTGAGGTTGAATAACAAAGACGCACTCTGTCAATATGGATGTTTACTACAATGCAATTTCCTTTATCTAAAGATACAGGTTTGGGATGTGGTAATCTTAAGATATATGACTTTGAACTATGCATCATTTGAAGAGAATTTTGGACCATATGTTTGCTTGTAAAACTTTAGGAAACCAAGATAAAGGGAGATAGAAAATATTATTCTGTATTACAATATGCCATGTTAAGTAATACAGGCATCCACATTACGATAGCTTCCATGACCTGTGATTGCTTTTTTCATGTAATAAATTGTGTGATATAATAAACAATGCTGAAATAACAACACTATTCAAGGAGCCAGTGCATGTCATACTTTTAATCTAAACAATGGGATAAAATTTCTGGCAAAGAACTTTGTCTACTGCGAGTAAATATTGAGACTGTGTGTCAATTAAAATGCAAGTTTACTATTAACATGTACTGTGCTGTAAAGGCAGCATTTGAAATTTTCAAGACTGAGATCAATAGATTTTTATTAGGTAAGGGTATCAAGGTAATAAAGAGCAAAGACGCTTAAAAGGAGTTGAGTACACGTAGGTTGGCAAGTTGCCATCCTTCCATAATGGAGACGCAGCAAGCAAGTCATTTAAGTGGGGTGTCTTCTCTTGGTGCACCTTTGTTGATGGCTGCGAAGGTCAATCCTTGAGAAGCAGGTTCTGCCACAAGTGCTGCACGTGAAGCTGCCAAGTGACAGTGAGTTGTTGTTTTTGACATTGGCGTCTGTTGCCAAGCTGCTGTAGCAACTGGTCGTCATCGTCGTACACACCAGTCCACAGGATGTAGCGCCATTTCCTTCTTTCACTAGCTGGTGACTTCCAAGTGCAATAGTCGACATTTAGGGCCTTCATGTCACATTTACAAGCATCCTTGAAGCGGAGCTTTGGCGCCCCACTGGTTGTCTGGCCCGGGTAACCTCACCATACGGAAGGTCTTTGGCTATGCGACCGTCTTCCATCCTGCGGACGTGTCCGATCCACCGAAGCCGTCTCTGTTTGATTAGTGCTAACACACTTGGGAGCTCTGCCTTTGAGAGGACTGCCACATTTATGATTTTGTCCTGCCAGGATATACACATAATGCGCCGCAAACAGCAAAGATGGAAATTATTGAGCTTCTTTTCCTGGTAGATGCAAGTCGCCCATGTTTCACAGCCATACAGCAAGGTGCTGAGTTGAGCACAGATTAGCAATGATCTAATTGAATGATGTAATAATCTCAAGGCACTAAATTTGCATATTTCTATTCCTATGATCCTATCCCTTTGATCTAGCCTGTAGTCACTCCTCTTAAATTCTTCCTTATGGACTTGGTATCCATTTTCAATCCATCTATTTGTGAAGCACCTTGGGATTTTTTTATATTTAAGTTTCTTTATAAATTTAAGTATAAATGAAGGTGCAGTTGACAAGAAATAAACCTTAGAGGAACAAAAACAGAAAGTGCCATAAACAGGCAAATTAATGTTTCAGGTGCTGACCCTTTATCAGACTGAAGCTTAGGGACTGTCAAGTGGTACTGGGGGTCATGCAATTAAACCCAAGTAGCATTTCAGCACTTCCCATCTTTTGTGTAGACAGATTAGCCTACCTGTTATATCAGTAACAGACAAAGTTATCTAGAGATTAGTGGGAGGAATCGCAATTCCTTGCTCCAGAGCGCTACCCATCTTTAATGCATCTTTTGCAGCAAGGTTTCCAAAGCTTCCTCTGAAAATGAATTTTTCTCTAAAGACCTGTACTACTCCATGTCCCATTAATGATCCTGCCTGATTAATCATCATCAACGCCCAGGAGTACTGCAGACCTGCCATAGAGAGTCAACTCTGTGGTTAAATCTGAAACCAGGGTCTTAAATTTAAACAAAGCCAATTATGGAGGTATGAGGGGCAAATTCGTTCAGGTAGATTGAGAAATTAGACTAAAAGATACAATGGTAGATGAGCAATGGCAAACATTTAAAGAAATCATTCATAATTCTCAATGAATGTACATTTTTGAGGAATAAAAAATACCTTGGCTAACTAGAGAAGTTGAGGATTGTATTTCATTAAAAGAAGAGGCTTACAAATTTGCCAAAAAGTGCAGCAAGCCTGAAGATTGGATAGGTTTTAAAAATCAACTAAGGATGCGCAAGGAATTGTAAAGGGGGAGAAAATAGAATGAGAGTAAACCAACAAGAAATATAAAATCAGATTGTAAGAGTTTTTACAAGTATGTAAAAAGGAAGAGATTAGCAAAAGTAAATGTGAGCCCATTAGAGGTAGAGACAGGCAAAATTATAATGGAGAATAAGGAAATGGCAGAGACAATTAAAAAAAATTGTGGTATAAAAGCAAAATACTGTGGATGCTGGAAATCTGAAATAAAAACAGAAAGTGCTGGAAATACACAGCAGGTCTGGCAGCATTTGTGGAGCGAGAAACAGAGTTAACATTTCAGGTCTGTAACTAGATGCTGCCAGACCTGCTGTTTATTTCCAGCACTTCCTGCTTTTATTTTATAAAATTGTATCTGTCTTCACATTAGAAGACACAAAGAATGTACCAGAAATTGAGGGAACTAATGGTTGTATAATAGTGAGGAAAAGGTATTGGAGAAATTAATGGAACTAACAGCTGACAAATCTCCAGTTCTGATGTCACTGACCTGAAATATTAACTGTGCTTCTCTCTCCACAGTTGCTGCCAGACCTGCTGAGTATTAATAGCATTTCTTGTTTGTGTTTCAGATTTCCAGCATTAGCAGTATTTTGCTTTTATATTAGACAAATCTCTGGACCTGATGGCCTACATCCTTCAGTTTTAAAAGAGGTGGATGCAGAGATAGTGGATGCACTAGTTTTGATCTTCCAGAATTCCCTAGATTTGACAGTGGCCCCATGGATTGGAAGGTAACAAGTGTAATCCCACTATTCAAGAAAGGAAGGATAGAGAAATAAGGGATCTATGAGCCAGTTAGTCTGGCATCAGTAGTAGGGAAAATGCTGAAGTCCATCATTAAGGATGTAATAACAGGGCATTTGGAAAATAACAGCATGATTCGGCAGTTTTATGAAAGGGAAGCTGTGTTTGACAAATTTATTAAAGTTTTTTGAGTGTGTAACTAGCAGGGTAGTTGAGGGGCAACCAATGGATGCCATATATTTGGATTTGCAGAAGGCATTCAATAAGATTGTTACACAAAAATAGAGCTCATTGGATTATGGGCAATATATGAGCATAGATTGAGGATTGATTAATGGACAGAAAGCAAAGAGAAGGAATAAACAGGACATTTTCTTAAGAACATATGAAATAGGAGCAGGAATCGGCCACTTGGCCCCTCGAGTCAGCTGCGCCGTTCAATATGATCATAGCTGATATTCGACCTCAAGATCACTTTCCTGCCTATTCCCCATATCCTTTGATTCCTTTAGAGTCCAAAAATCTCGCAATCTCAGCCTGTATATACTGAGCATCTACAGCTCTCAGAGGTAGAGAATTTCAAAGATTCACAGCCCTTTGAATGAAAAAATTTGTCTTCACCTCAGTTCTAAATAGCTGATCCCTTTTTCTGAGAATATGCCCCTTGTTCTAGACTCTCCAACCAGTGGAAACAATCTCTCATCATCTACTCTGTCAAGCCCTCTCAGAATCTTATATGTTTCAATGAGATCACCTCTCATTCTCCCAAATTCCAGAGAGTATACGTTCATTCTACTCAAACTCTCCTCATAGCACAATCCTCTCATCCCAGGAATCAGTCTAGTGAACACTGTGTTGCACCACCCCTAAGGCAAATATCTCCTTCCTTAAGTACAGAGACCAAAATTGTACACAATACCCAAAGTGTGGTCTCATCAAAGCCCTATACAAATGTAGCAAGGCTTCCTTACGCTTGTATTTCAACCCACTTGCAATAAAAGCTAACATTCCATTTGTCATGGCACAGTGGTTAGCACCGCAGCATCACAGCTCCGGTAACCTGGGTTTGGTTCTGGGTACTGCTGTGTGGAGTTTGCAAGTTCTCCTGTAGACACCTGTAGTGTCTCCCACCCGCCCTCCTCCTCTAACCAAAAAAAAAGGACTCGGTGGTGTGCAGATAAGGTAAGGCTTTTTCTATTTTTTTTTTTCTCGTGTGATTGGTAAAAACTTTTCGTTCCTTTTTCATTTATCTAAGTTAAGACTAAGTTAAGCTTAAGATTAAAAATGGCAGGAGATCTCAGACCCGTGTTATGCTCCTCTTGCTCAATGTGGGAACTCAGGGACACGGCTGATGTCCCTGACTCCTTCACGTGCTGGAAGTGTGTCCAGCTGCAGCTCTTGTTAGACCGCATGACAGCTCTGGAGCTGCGGATGGACTCACTTTGGAGCATCCGCGATGCTGAAGAGGTCGTGGATAGCACGTTTAGCGAATTGGTCACACCGCAGATTAGGATTGCTGAGGGAGAAAGGAAATGGGTGACCAAAAGGCAGAGAAAGAGCAGGAAGGCAGCTCAGGTGTCCCCTGTGGTCATCTCCCTCCAAAACAGGTATACCGTTTTGGATACTGTTGGGGGAGATGGCTCACCAGGGGAAGGCAGCAGTAGCCATGGCACCATGGCTGGCTCTGCTGTTCAGAAGGGCGGGAAAAAGAGTGGAAGGGCTATAGTCATAGGAAATTCGATTGTAAGGGGAGTAGATAGGCGGTTCTGTGGTCGAAAACGAGACTCCCGAATGGTATGTTGCCTCCCAGGTGCACGGGTCAGGGATGTCTCAGATCGGCTGCAGAACATTCTGAAGGGGGAGGGTGAACAGCCAGTTGTCATTGTGCACATAGGTACCAATGATATAGGTAAAAAACGGGATGAGGTCCTACAAGCAGAATTTAGGGAGTTAGGAGCCAAGTTAAAAAGTAGGACCTCAGAGGTAGTAATCTCAGGATTGCTACCAGTGCCACGTGATAGTCAGAGTAGAAATTAAAGAATAGTCAGGATGAATGCGTGGCTTGAGAGATGGTGCAGGAGGGAGGGGTTCAGATTTTTGGGACATTGGGACCGGTTCTGGGGGAGGTGGGACTATTACAAATTGGACGGTCTACACCTGGGCCGGACTGGAACCAATGTCCTTGGGGGTGCTTTTGCTAACGCTGTTGGGGAGGGTTTAAACTAATGTGGCAGGGGGATGGGAACCAAATGAGGAGGTCAGTGGACAGTAAGGAGGTAGTAACTCAAGCCTGTAAGGAACTAGATAATGAAGTCAGTGTGACTAAGGGGAAGAGTAGGCAGGGAGCAGATGATGAACGCAAAGGGACTGGTGGTCTGAGGTGCATTTGTTTTAATGCAAGAAGTGTAGTAGGTAAGGCAGATGAGCTTAGGGCTTGGATTAGTACCTGGGAGTATGATGTTATTGCTATTACTGAGACTTGGTTGAGGGAAGGGCACGATTGGCAACTAAATATCCCAGGATATCGATGCTTCAGGCGGGATAGAGAGGGAGGTAAAAGGGGTGGAGGAGTTGCATTACTGGTCAAAGAGGATATCACAGCTGTGCTGAAGGAGGGCACTATGGAGGACTCGAGCAGTGAGGCAATATGGGCAGAACTCAGAAATAGGAAGGGTGCAGTAACAATGTTGGGGCTGTACTACAGGCCTCCCAACAGCGAGCGTGAGATAGAGGTACAAATATGTAAACAGATTATGGAAAGATGTAGGAGCAACAGTGATAGGAGATTTTAATTTTCCCAACATTGACTGGGATTCACTTAGTGTTAGAGGTCTAGATGGAGCAGAATTTGTAAGGAGCATCCAGGAGGGTTTTCTAGAGCAGTATGTAAATAGTCCAACTCGGGAAGGGGCCATACTGGACTTGGTGTTGGGGAATGAGCCCGGCCAGGTGGTTGAAGTTTCAGTAGGGGACTACTTTGGGAATAGTGATCACAATTCCGTAAGTTTTAGAATACTTATGGACAAAGACGAGAGTGGTCCTAAAGGAAGAGTGCTAAATTGGGGGAAGGCCAACTATACCAAAATTCGGCAGGAGCTGGGGAATGTAGATTGGGAGCAGCTGTTTGAAGATAAATCCACATTTGATATGTGGGAGGCTTTTAAAGAGAGGTTGATTAGCGTGCAGGAGAGACATGTTCCTGTGAAAATGAGGGATAGAAATGGAAAGATTAGGGAACCATGGATGACAGGTGAAATTGTGAAACTAGCTAAGAGGAAAAAGGAAGCATACATAAGGTCTAGGCGGCTGAAGAAAGATGAAGCTTTGGAAGAATATTGGGAATGTAGGACCAATCTGAAACGAGGAATTAAGAGGGCTAAAAGGGGTCATGAAATATCTTTAGCAAACAGGGTTAAGGAAAATCCCAAAGCCTTTTATTCATATATAAGGAGCAAGAGGGTAACTAGAGAAAGGATTGGCCCAGTCAAGGACAAAGGAGGAAAATTATGCGTGGAGTCAGAGAAAATGGGTGAGATTCTAAACAAGTACTTTGCATCGGTATTCACCGAGGAGAGGAACATGACGGATGTTGAGGTTAGGGACAGATGTTTGATTACTCTAGGTCAAGTCGGCATAAGGAGGGAGGAAGTGTTGGGTATTCTAAAAGGCATTAAGGTGGACAAGTCCCCAGGTCCGGATGGGATCTATCCCAGGTTACTGAGGGAAACGAGAGAGGAAATAGCTGGGGCCTTAACAGATATCTTTGCAGCATCCTTAAACATGGGTAAGGTCCCGGAGGACTGGAGAATTGCTAATGTTGTCCCCTTGTTTAGAAGGGTAGCAGGGAAAATCCAGGTAATTATAGACCAGTGAGCCTGACGTCAGTGGTAGGGAAGCTGCTGGAGAAGATACTGAGGGATAGGATCTATTCCCATTTGGAAGAAAATCAGTGATAGGCAACAATGGTTTTGTGCAGGGAAGGTCATGTCTTACCAACTTAATAGAATTCGTTGAGGAAGTGACAAAGTTGATTGATGAGGGAAGGGCTGTAGATGTCGTACACATGGACTTCAGTAAGACGTTTGATAAGGTTCCCCATGGTAGGTTGATGGAGAAAGTGAAGTTGCATGGGGTCCAGGGTGTACTAGCTAGATGGATAAAGAACTGGCAGGGCAACAGGAGACAGAGAGTAGCAGTGGAAGGGAGTATCTCAAAATGGAGACGTGTGACCAGTGGTGTTCCACAGGGATCCGTGCTGGGACCACTGTTGTTTGTGATATACATAAATGATTTGGAGGAAAGTATAGGTGGTCTGATTAGCAAGTTTGCAGACGACACTAAGATTGGTGGAGTAGCAGATAGTGAAGGGGACTGTCAGAGAATACAGCAGAATATAGATAGATTGGAGGGTTGGGCAGAGAAATGGCAGATGGAGTTCAATCCGGGCAAATGCGAGGTGATGCATTTTGGAAGATCCAATTCAAGAGTGAACTATACAATAAATGGAAAAGTCCTGGCGAAAATTGATGTACAGAGAGATTTGGGTGTTCAGGTCCATTGTTCCCTGAAGGTGGCAACGCAGGTCAATAGAGTGGTCAAGAAGGCATACGGCATGCTTTCCTTCATCGGACGGGGTATTGAGTACAAGAGTTGGCAGGTCATGTTACAGTTGTATAAGACTTTGGTTCGGCCACATTTGGAATACTGCGTGCAGTTCTGGTCGCCACATTACCAAAAGGATGTAGATGCTTTGGAGAGGGTGCAGAGGAGGTTCACCAGGATGTTGCCTGGTATGGAGGGCGCTAGCTATGAAGAGAGGCTGAGTAGATTAGGATTATTTTCATTAGAAAGACGGAGGTTGAGGGGGGGACCTGATTGAGGTGTACAAAATCATGGGAGGTATAGACAGGATGGATAGCAAGAAGCTTTTTCCCAGAGTGGGGGATTCAATTACTAGGGGTCACGAGTTCAAAGTGAGAGGGGAAAAGTTTAGGGGGGATATGCGTGAAAAGTTCTTTACGCAGAGGGTGATGGGTGCCTGGAACGCGTTGCCAGCGGAGGTGGTAGACACGGGCACGATAGCATCTTTTAAGATGTATCTAGACAGATACATGAATGGGCAGGAAGCAAAGAGATACAGACCCTTAGAAAATAGGCGACAGGTTTAGATAGAGGATCTGGATCGGCGCAGGCTTGGAGGGCCGAAGGGCCTGTTCCTGTGCTGTAATTTTCTTTGTTCTTTGTTCTGTGAATGTGTGGGTTTCTTCCGGGTGCTCCGGTTTCTTCCCATCCGCCAAAGACTTGTAGGTTGATCGGTAAATTGGCCATTGTAAAAAAAAAATTGCCCCTAGTGTAGGTAGGTGGTAGGAGAATTGAGGGAAGGTAGGGATGTGAGAGGGAAAAATGGGATTAATGTAGGATAGTATAAATGGGTGGTTGATGGTCAGTGTGGACTCGTTGGGCTGAAGGGCCTGTTTTGGTGCCGTATCTCTCTATGACTCTAATTGTTTGCTGTGCCTGCATGTTAACTTTCTGAGTTTCATACACAAGGACCCAAAATCCCACTGAACACCAATTTTTAATAGTTGCTGACCATTTAAAAATATCCTGTTTTTCTATTCTTCTTACCTAACCTCATATATCCCCACATTATAACTTCATCCGCCATCTTCTTGTCCACTCACTTAATCTGGTTACATCCCTTTGAAACATCTTAGTATCCTTCTGACAGTTTATGTTCCCACTTAGCTTTGTAGCAAACATAACCCTGCTATTCTCGAAAGGAGAGAGAGAGAAAACTATAGGCCGGTTAGCTTGATAGCAGTAATAGGAAAGATGCTGGAATCTATTATTAGGGACGTGGTAATGGGGTACTTAGAAAATTATATGATTAAGCAGAGTCAACATGGATTTATGAAAGGGAAATCATATTTGACAAAGCTGTTAGAGTTTTGAGGTTCTGACAAGCAGGGTAGGTAAGGATGAACCAGTGGATGTAGTATATTTGGATTTTCAAAAAGCATTCAATAAGGTGCCACACAAGAGGTTATTATACAAAATTAGGTCTTATGGTAGCAGGGATAATATATCAGCATGGATTGAGGATTGGTTAAGGACAGAAAACAGAGATTAGGAATAAATGGGTCATTTTCAGGTTGGCAGGCTGTAACTGGTGGGATACCAGAAGGATCAGTGATTGGACCTCAACTATTTACAATTTATGTCAATGACTTAATTGAGGGAATTCACTGTAATGTATCTAAATCTGCTGATGATACTATGTTAGGTGGTGAAGTAAGCTATGAGGAGAATGCAAAGAGACTGTAAAAGGATTTAGAAAGGTTGGGTGAGTGGGCAAGAACATGGAAGATGGAATATAATGTAGGGAGTATGAAGTTACCCACTTTGCTGGGGAAAATAAAAAGGCAGAATATTTTAAAATGGCAAAAGAGTGGGAAATGTTAGTATTCAGAGGGACTTGGTATCCTTAGTACAAGAATCACAGAAATTTAACATGCAGGTACAGCAAGCAATTAGGAAGCCAAATAGTATGTTAGCCTTTATTACAAAAGGCTTGGAGTATAAGAATAAACAAGTCTTACTACAAATATATAGGGTTTTGGTGAGACCACACCTGGAATACTGTGTATGGTTTTAGTCTCCTTACCTAAGGAAGTATATACTTGCTTTGGAGGGAGTGCAACATAGGTTCACTGAACTGTTTCCTGGAATGAAAGGATTGTCCCGTGAAGAGAGATTGAGTAGACTGGACTTATGTTCCCTAGAATTTAGCAGAATGAGAGGTGATTTAATTGAACGATATAAAATTCTCAAGAGACTTGACAGGGCAGATGCTGAGAGGATGTTTCTCCTGCCTGGTGAGTCTAGAACTATGGGTCACAGTGTCAGAATAAGGCGTCAGCCATTTAGGACTGAGATGAGGAGAAATTTCTTCACTCAGAGGGTTGTATATCTTTGGAATTCTCTACCTCTGAGAGTTGTGGTGCTCAATCATTGAGTACATTCAAGAGATTGATAGATTTTGAGGATTAAAGGAATTAAGAGATATGGGGACAGTGCGGGAAGGTGGAGTTGAGGTGATAATCAGCCAGAATGGTGGAGCAGGCTCGAAGGGCCAGTTAGCTGTCTCCTGCTCCTATTTCTTATGTTCTTATGTTCCAATGCCCCCTAGATCCTTCTTTCCCTTCACTTTCCTTTGTCCCCATCTCTTTTTTCAATCTGACCCCTTGCCACATTTTCACTATCCCTCCTGACTGTCCCCTCTCTGACCCTGAACAATGAGTTCTCAGCAAAGGCATCCGCTTCATCACATTATGCCCCTACCTCAATGAAGTTCAAGCTTGGCACATCACTGAGCTCCTCTTCTGTTGCCTTCACATGTGCACCCACTTCCTTTTCCACCATACTGTGAACCCTTCCTCCCATCTTCAGAATTCTTGTTCCACCTGGATCCCTCCCTCTGCTCTCTTACCAGTTATAGACTTTTCATTGAGAACTGTCGGCATGACATTGGCCATCTCAATTTCACCGCCCTCCTCACTCACTCTAACCTGCCTCCCTCTGAATTTGCAGCACTCCATTCTCTCAGGTCCAACCCCAACATTGTCATTAAACTTGCAGTCAAGGGCTGATGCAGTTGTTTGGTGAACAAACCTCCACCTTACGGAGCCTATTCTCTGACATCTCCCTCTGGACCATGACCTCAACACCAAACATCAAGCCATTGTTTCCAGGATTGTCACTGACCTCATTTCCTCCTGAGATTTTCCCTCCATGGCCTCCAACCTCATAGTCACCCAACCCTAAACAGCTGCTTCTACCTCCTTCCCAAAATCCACAACCAGGGACTGCCCTGGTAAACCCATTGCTTCAGACTATTTTTGCCCCACAGAACTGAATTTTTCCAATCTCAACTCTATTTTTTCTCCCCTTTCCGGTCTCTGCCCAGCTACAACTGCAATTCTTCTGACACCTCTGCCACTTGAACATTTTCCAGTTTCCTGGCCCTAACTGTTTCATTTTCACCAAAGGCATTCAATTCCTCTACACGTCTGTCACCCACCACAACTGTCTGAGGGTTCTTTGCTTTTTCCTTGAATGGAGGTCCCACCACCCTCCTCTGCCTGGCTGTATTTGCTCTCACATTGAACAACGTCTCCTTTAACTCCACTCACTTCCTCCATATAGAGAGTGTTGCTAGGGCTACCCACATGGGCCCTAGCTATGCCAGCCTTTTAGTGGGATATGTGGAACATGCCCTGTTCCAGTCCTACTCAGGCCATCTCCCTCACCACTTTTTCCGAGTCATTGATGACTGTATCAATGCCATTTCCTGCTCTCCGCCCTGAAATGGAAAATTTCAACAACTTTGAGCTGGATTTTGTGGAGCTGGTGGTGGTCCTGACACCAGGTCTAAATGGTGAGGGAGTCTCGTCTCAGCCCTTTGCAGAACCCCCACCCTCCCCGCACCTACCCCCACCCCACCCCACCCCCGACTCTATTTAATGGAACTCGGTCAATTAACTGCCTGGCGCCAAAGACTCCATCCCTTTAAGAACGGGGTTCCTGCTTCCCAGAGCTGCTGGCCAGTTGGAGGGCCGGCAGTTCATTGGTATCAGCAGCGCCACTGGGAGTGGTGGCCACTGATGGTACTACAAGCTGCATGGGACCAGGCCCATCACTGGCGCCCCAGACCCTAGGTAAGTGTGGTGGGGTCACTGGAGCCAGTCCGGCAGGCCCCAGCAAGCGGGTGCGGGGGGCAGGAGGATGGTTGTTAAGAGCAGGTGGTGAGTGTTTGTGGAGGGGTGCCCTTTGCCACCAGGGTCGCTCCATGAGCCATAGATTGCAGATTGGAGGAGGGCCCTCCCCGCAACCGCAAGGGAGTCCATCTTGTTTTACTGGGTGACCTCCTTACATGGTGGAGGACCCTGCTCTCCCTCCCCCTCCGCCAGTGGTGTAGAATACCATTAACTGGCCACTTAAGGGCCTCAATTGATTTCTGGGCAGGAAGGCCGTCTTCGAACTTTCCTGCCCCTAACAAAATCACATGGCAACGGGAAAGCGACAGGCACTCCACCTGCCGCCTTCTGTCGCTACTTCATGGACCACCCACCTACGATCCTGTCCCTAGGTGCTCCACAAAATTTCAGCCTTTGTTTTCAATTTTTACCCTTTCCTCATCTTCATATTTCCAACTCCTCCCTTCCTTTCCTCGACTTTTCTGCCTTAATTTCTGGGGATAGGCTATCAACCAATATCCACTACAAGTCCACTTGCTCGTGCAGCTACTTTGACTACAGTTCTTCCCACTCCGCTTCCCTTAAGGACTCTAATCCATTCTCCCAGTTTATCCATTGCTGTCACATCTGTTCTGACCCTGCCACATTCCATACTGGTGCTTCCAATAAGCCTTCCTTTCTCCTCAGCCAAGAACAATCCCCACCCCCACCAACGTGGTTGGCAGGACCCTAGACCGTATCCATTCCATTTCCTGCAATTCTGCCCTCACCCCCTCCTTCCCAGAAACACAATAGAGTTTCCCTTGTCCTCACCTTCTACCCCACCAGCCTCTACATTAACCAGTCATCCTCCGCCATTTTCACCACCTCCACCCTGATGCCGCCACCAACACATCTTCCCCTCCCTTCCCCTTTCAGCATTCTGAAAGTACCCTTCCCTCCACAACACGCTGGTCCACTCTTCAATTAGCCCCAACACCCTTCCCTTCCCAAGATCCCTTCCCATGCAAGCACAGAAAATACAACACCTGCTCTTTTACTTCCTCCCTTCTTACTATCCAGGGCCCCAAATACTCCTTCCAGATGAAACAGTGTTGTATTTCTTTCAATTTAGGATACTGTATTCCCTGCTCACGATGCAATCTCCTCTCCACTGGGGAAACCTAACACAGGTTGGGTGATCGGAAGTGTGACCCCAAGCTTCCAGTCACCTGTTATTTTAATTCTCCACCCCACTGCCACTCTGACCTCTTTGTCCTCAGCCTCCTACAGTGTTCCAATAAAGTTCAAGGTAAGCTCAAGGAAGAGCATCTCATCTTTCGATTAGGTACTTTACAGATAATTTCAGATCATAACCACTGCTAATTTTGTTTTGTTTTTGGTTGGCAGCTGCTGGTGATGATTCTGCTTTCCGGTTTATACCTTATATGGACCCATCTTTTGTTTCTTTACTTGTCCCATTCCTATCTCCTTTTGCCTCGCACCATCATCATTTTGTCATTTAATCTTTCCCATCTTCCAACTAGCTCAGTCCCTCCCTAATGTTCATTCCCACCCTTTCCCCCTTCCCCTTCCTTTCCCCTTTCCCTGTCTCTGTACTTGTTTAAAACTGCTACATCTCTATTTTTTCTAGTTCTGATGAAAGGTCATTGTGCTGAAACATTATCTTTGTTTCTTTTTTCTCCACCGGCGCTCCCAGATATGCTGAGTATTTCCAGCATTTCCTGTTTTTATTATGACTGACCCATTTATTCCCACTCTCTGTTGACTGTCCTTCAACCAATCCTCTATCCATGCTAATATATTACCCCCAACCCCATGAGCCCTTATCTTGGCACCTTATCAAATGCCTTTTAAAAATCCAAAAACATTACATCCGCTGGCTCCCTTTTATCTACCCTGCTAGTTACATCTTCAAGTCACTCTAATCCATGGGCTGGATTTTAAGAGCCCACCTCTGCTCTTGGCGGCAGGCGATAAAAATGACGGCTCGTAGACTGTAGAGGCACCACGATATCCCACTCAGCAGCTCATTCAAATAGCCGGGGCGGCCCACCCGCCACCCCCCCCCCCCCCCCACCCCACCCCCATCACGTGGAGGGGGCCGGCTGTCTGACACCAGCAAATTTAAATTTTTAAAGACACATCCCCTCCCAAAATGTACCAAATAAAATTATAACGCCCCTTTACGAACTTAAGAACACACAAATTAGGAGCAGATGTAGGCCACTCGGTCTGTCGAGCCTGCTCCGCCATTCAATAACTTAATGGCTGAGCTGATTACTCCACATTCCTGCCTACATCTGATAAACTTCCACCCCCTTGCTTATCAAGAATCTATCTACCTCTGCCTTAAAAATATTCAAAGACTCTGCTACCTTCGCCTTTTGAGGAAGAGAATTCCATAGACTCACGACCCTCTAAGAGAAAAAATTTCTCCTCATCTCTGTCTTAAATGGGTGACCCCTTATTTTTAAACAGTGACCCCTAGTTCTAGATTCTCCCACAAGGGTAAACATCCTTTCCACATCTACCCTGTCAAGACCCCTCAGGATTTTAGATGTTTTAATCAAGTCGCCTCTTATTCTTCTAAACTCCAGTGGATACAAGCCTAGCCTGTCCAATCTTTCCACATAAGACAGCCCATCCATTCAAGGTATTAGTCCAGTAATCCTTCTCGAAACTGCCTCCAACGCAGTTACATCCTTCCTTAAATAAGGAGACCAATACAGTACATAGTATTCCAGATGTGGTCTCACCAATGCCCTGTATAGCTGAAGCATAACCGCCCTACTTTTGTATTCAATTCCCCTCGCAATAAACAATGACATTCTATTAGCTTTCCTAATTACTTGCTAGACCTGCATCATAACCTTTTGTTATTCATGCGCGAGGACAGCCAGATCTCTCTGCATCTCAGAGCTCAGCAATCTCTCAACGTTTAGATAATATGCTTCTTTTTTACTCTTGCTGCCAAAATGGACAATCTCGCATTTTCCTGCATTATACTCCATTTGCCAGATCTTTGCCCACTCACTTAACCTATCTATAGCTCTTTGTAGCCTCCTTATGTCCTCTTCACAAGTTATTTTCCTATCTTTGTGTCATCAGCAAATTTAGCAACCATACCTTCGCTCCCTTCATCCAAGTCATTGACATAAATTGTAAAAAGTTGAGGCCGCAGCACAGATCCCTGTGGCACACCACTCGTTACATCTTGACAACCAGAAAATGACCCATTTATGCCAACTCTCTGTTTCCTGTTAGCTAGCCAATCTTCTAACCATGCCAAAATATTACCCTCGACAGCATGAGTTTTTATTTTCACAATAACCTTTGATGTGGCACCTTATCAAGTGCCTTTCCCACTCCCCAATAACGATTACATTAAGTAATTGCCCTACCCCCACCCAAAACACTTACCTTTGAAATCTGACCTTACCCCATTGCAAGACGGCGCAAAGTTTAAAGTTCACCCCTTCCCACCATCCCCTATACTCATTACGTATATTTGACCACATTCCCCCCCCCACCACACTAAAGATCTTTACTCCACTACCTCCCCACCAGTGTCACGCCTGCTTTCCTCAGACAGGGAAGTGAAGGCACTGGAGTGCTGGCCACCGCACTCATGATCACAGTGGGTCTGGAAGATTGAAGATAAGTTTGTTAATGTATTCATTTTATTGATTTAAATATGTAGACACAGGTCCTGTTGCCCAGCGGCGGCGTGGCCACCATGGAGCTTTGCCGCCGCTGGGAGGATCAGGCTGGGCCATCCCGGCATCGAGCTCCATGGCTGGCTGTGCCAGAACCATCTTCTGGTGCCCCCGCAACCCCCCCGCCCCCCATCCCCCTGCCATGGAGCCCAACGTTGGGCTTCGTAAAATACAGCCCCATTTGTCAAGCATGATTTCCCTTTCATAAGACCATGTTGAACTGTCTAATCATATTATGATTTTCTAAGTGTCCTGTTTCCATTTTCTTAATAATGGACTCCAGCATTTTTCCAATGACTGATGTCAGGCTAACTGGCCTATGGTTCCCTGTTTTCTCTCTCCCTCCTTTCTTGAATAGCAATGTTACATTTGCTACCTTCCAATCCACTGGGATCATTCCAGAATCCAGGAAATTTTGGAAGAGCACAACCAGTGCATCCATTGCCAATGCAGTCACCTCTTTAGAAGGTAGGCCAGCATGTCCAGGGGATTTATTGGCTTTTAACCAGGATTGCAGGGTGTAACTAGTGGTATGACACAAGGAGCAGTGCTTGGGCCTCAGCTATTTACAGTATATATCAATGACTTAGATGAGGGAACTGGGTGTAAAGTCCGAGTTTACTGACGATCCAAAGCTACTTGGGAAAGTAAGCTGTGAACAGGATGCAAAGAGGCTGCAAAGGGAAATAGGCCAGTTAATTTATTGGGCAAGAATGTAGCAGATGGAGTATACTGGGGGTAAGTATGAAATTATCCACTTTGATAGAAAAAATGGAAAAGCAGACTATTTTTTAAAAAGTGAGAGTAGTAAATGTTGATATTCAGAGGGGTTTGGGGACCTTGTACATGAATCACAGGAAGTTAACATGCAGGCACTGCAAGCAATTAGGAAAGCAGATGATATATTATATAAGCAGATGGTATGTTAGTCTTTGTTGTGAGGGGATTGGAGAATAAGATGCAATTATATGGGGCTTTGGTAAAACCACACCTGGAGTACTGAGTACAGTATTGGTCTCCGTACTAAAGGAAGGATATACTTGCCTTAGAGGGAATGCAACAAAGGTTCACTAGATTGATTCCTGGGATGAGAGGGCTGTCCTTTGAGGAGAAATTGAGTAGAATGGGCCTATATTCTCTGAGATTTAGAAGAATGACAGGTGATCACATTGAAACATGAGATTCTGAGAGGGCTTGACAAGATAAAGGATGAGAGGCTGTTTTCTTTGGCTGGCTCATCTAGAACTATAAGGGGTCAGTCATTTAGGACTGAGGTGAGGAGAAATTTTCTCACCAGAGAGTTGTGAATCTTTGGAATTCTCTACCCTAGAGGATGCTCAGCTATTGAATATATTCAAGAATAAAATTGATAGATTTTTGGGAACTAAAAAAATCAAGGATATGATAATAGGGCAGGAAAGTGGAGTTGGTGTAAAAGTTTATCAATGATTTTGTTGAATGGCAGACCATGTAGATGATTCACAATTATTATATTTGGCAATATCAATACGGCTGTGTTGATCTAGAGATTTCCCAGTATGTATGGATTGAATAGATTTTCTGTAAAAATGATCTTACGAGTTGGGATGGCCATGTGTTATTTGTTAATGAGGATCCTGTGGATTACTGTGCAGTCTTTGGGAAGAGAGTAATCATTTGTTCTGAAGCTTGTTGTAATTTCCTGGAAAGTGCCAGGCCGATGTGTAACTGATGTCAGTTCATTTATGCTCCCATGCAATAATGGCAATTACCCGATAGCACTGAGACATACAGGCATTTTCCTGAATTTATGTTATAAATTTGTGGCAGTGAGCCCTGAACAATTTGGCATGGTTCTCAAATTCGTCAGACTAGCCTATTACTGCTGACGCAAAAGAGCTACAGCAATAGGAGGAAAGTAATGAACAAGCTTCATCACTTTCAACATAATACAGATTCATGGAACTTTAAAGGTAAATATCAAATTGTCTGCAGTTTGAAACAACACAGTTGTATTACTCACCTATGTGACTGCTCTGGCATTCTAGAAATGAAGTGTGCTGTTTCTGACAATTTACGTACAGCAGTTGAGGCAATGGTACCAGGGAATTATCACTTATCTCTCAAGAATGTGACTTCATCTGACAACAACACTGAAAGGTACATTTGATATTAGGAGGACTTTCTGTGTTACTCACTCAGATAGAGAATGCATAAACTGAACAATAAAATGTGTATAATAAAATTATGCATTTCTATCAAATTAAAATAAATGTACTAATGATAATATTATGTAATTTCAATGGCTGTACAAATAAATATTTATAGTTACAGTTTTTCTCTTCATAATCAGTTAACAATTAGGACGGAGATCTGTGTTCCTTTGAACAATCAGCCACGCACCCAACTGTGACTCAAATCTGGCAGATGGACTAGAAATTAGGCCTGGTGTCAGATATGACAGGTCGTTGAAAGAGCCAACACAAACTTGATGGTGCGAATGGCCTCCTTCTGTGCTGTACTCTTTTTTGATTCATAGGGTTGGATTTTACCAGTGCTTTGGAGATGGGCTGGGAGGTGGGAGGGCTGGTAATATGGTGGGGGATAGCATCGGGAGAGGAGCATGATGTCTTCCCACCGCCACGGCATATTACCAGCAATGGGAACCTCAGCAGTGTGGCTGCCTGCTGGGCTGCCAATTAAGTGCCCAATAAAGGGCCACCTCCCACCTCCGCCAGCATTTTAGCTGCATGGGAGGTGCTACCGCCATGTGGGGAGATCACCAGGTAAATCCAAAAACCACAATCATCTGCCTTTGTGCTAGGTATGACTCCAATCGGTGAAGAGTTTTCCCTCTTATTCACATTGACTTCAATTTTACTAGGCTCCTTGTTGCCACACTTGGTCAAATGCTTCCTTGCAGTCAAGGACAGTCACTCTCACCTCACCTCTAGAATTCAGCTCTTTTGTCCATGTTTGGACCAAGGCTGTAAGAGGTCTGGAGCCAAGAGGTCCTGACGGAGCCTTGTCTTTTGCACTGACCTGCTGGGATCCAGCATCATTGAGGTTGGGAATGTTGCAGGAGCCTTCTCCTCCAGTTAGTTGTATAATTGTCCACCACCTTTCATGACTGGATGTGTCAGGACTTCAGTTCTTTGATCTGATCCTTTGGTTTAGGGATCACTTTTCTCTCTATCACATGCTTCTTCCACTGTTTAACATGCATGTAGTCCTTTGTTATAGCTTCACCAAATTGGCACCTCATTTTCACATATGTCTGGTGCTGCTCCTGACATACTCCCCTACGTTCCTTACTGAACCAGGATTAATCCCCCTGGTTTGATGGAAATTGTAGAGTGAAGGAAATGCTGGTCAATAAGTTGCAGATTGTGCTGCTGCTGATGGCCCATAGTGCCTCATGGATGCCAAATTTTGAGCTGCTAGATCTGTTCCAAACCTAAACTATTTAGCAGAGTGGTAGTGCCAGACAACACGATGGAGGGCGCATTCAGTGTGAAGATGGGACTTCATCACCACAAGAGCTGTGCAGTGGTTACTCCTACCAATACTATCATGTGGATGCATCTGCAACAGATAGAGTGTTACGACCGGGTGAGGAAGGGGTCTCAGGCTCCCCTCTTGCCCCTTTCCTGGTTTGGCCATAACTGGGTTTATCTTTTAAATCACAGTGATTTTAGCTTACCCTTTCAGTGAGCCCTTTGCTCACTGCACTCTAACTGTAACTGCAAATGAACCCAACAGACAGGTTTTCTTAGGTTTAAATAAGAAAGATGTAAATTTATGAGCCTTATCACTCTAACCCGGTTAAAATTACTAAAATACACAACGCAACCATGCTAGCATGCATACGAGAGAAACACACACACAAATAGATACAGAGGGGAGGAAAGAATTGGGAGTGGGGTGGGGGTGGGGGGTGGGGGGGTCGAAGTAGAATCCGTAATAAAGGATGGAAATGCCCTTGATAAAAGTTGAATTCTTGGAATTCTCACTGGGGCCGACTGCACAATTTCCAACTGGCTTGTCCGGTACCAGAAGGCTGAAGAAGTGCTCTGTCTTGAGGATGAGCCACTACAGGGAGTCCCTGGGACCTGCTGGGGTTAAACTCGGTTAAAATTACTAAAATACGCTAGCATACATACGAGTAAAACACACACACAAATAGATATAGAGGGGAGGAAAGAATTAGTGGGGGGCGGGGACTGGGAGGTTGAAGTAGAATCCATAATAAAGGGAATTCAGTTACTGGATGGAAAAGTCCTTGATAAAAGTTGAAGTCTTGGAGTTGTCGCTGGGGCCCGGTGAACAATTTCTAACTTGCTTCTCTGGTAGCAGAAGACTGAAGAATGCTCTGTCTTGAGGCTGAACTTTGAAGCACCCCGCGACTTTGCTGGGGAGAGAGAGACAGGGAGAGAGAGCTTCCTTCTCTTTGGTCTTCAAATTGCAGCCTTTCTGTGTGGCAAAATTCAAACAGTCCCCAGTTTAGCCAGCAGGTAAGTCATGTGACCATCTCTTTGTTTGAAATAGCAACTTCTTACAGGGTTGCTGGACTTCAGAGTCTCCCAGACACTCAGTGGGATTGGTGGTGGGGGAGTGGCGGGGGTGCAGTGTTGGCTCTTACACTGACAAGATGTGGATCATCACTGTTGCCCAGACCAATCTTGTTAATTGAATCAGTGAGCACTTCCATTGTCTCTCTATTCAACTGTCTCTCAGAATGCAAACGTGCAACGATGTTTTCAGCTGCTCAGTTCTGTTTTTTTTAAAACAACTTCTCTGCAATGTTCAGTAAAAAAAAGTTCAAGTAGTGTCCCATATGACAAAATTAATATGGTTCCATTTGGAAGGTGTTATTTCCGTCAGTGAGGATGACGTCAAGTAGATTTTTCCCTCATGTTAATTCTCTCACCACCTGCCACGTGCTCAGTCTGGCAGATTTGTCCTTCAGGACATAGATAGCTCAGTTAGTAGTGGTGCTACTGAGACATTATTGGTGATGGAATTGAAGTCCCCCACATTCAGTGCCCTTGCTATTGTCAGCATCCCTTACAAGCAGTGTTCAACTGAGAGGAGTGCTGATTCATCAGTTGAGGGAGGGTGGTAAGTTGTAATCACCAGGAGGTTTCCTTGCTCGTGTTTTACCTGATGTAATGATAAAATCTCAGGAAAGTTGACCTCTCCTCTCTCAGATATGTGCATACAGATGTACACAGATACAGGGCTCTCAGCCTCAGACACTAGGCTAACCTGTGCTTCCGGTAAAGAAGGATTCTCAAAGGGAATATGGGTCAAACGTTTATTGCTAGTGTCATGCTGGGCCCCCACCTGCCAAGAATGAGGCATATTAATTTCGCCATATGGACATTAAATTTCAAATTGTTGCTGGGAAGAAGAGAAGGCCTGTTACAAAGGCTGCCAGACTTGGATGGAAAACATTTGCATACTAACAGACGGTGCTTGTGTAGACAGAGGATCATTCCCTGACATATTCAACCCACAATGGATGTTGATCATCGGACAGTGAGGGGGTGGGGATGCGCATTCCAGCGGCTGCTGAGGTGATGCAACGAACAGGGGCCAGGACTGGTTGGACCAGCTGGTCACATGACTAACTGACTGTTCCAGGGTTTTTTGAACTAGCCACAGAGAGTTTGAACTGAAAAAGACTGTTTGCTCCTGGACTGAGAAGATCTCTCCTGTCTGCTCCCATCTCTTTCTCACAAGCCTCTGAATCCACTGAAGATACATGAACCCCAAGAGAGAAAAGTTTCCTACAACAAACAAGGTTTAAGAAGAATACTGGACCCCAACGAAAAGTAAGATGTACCTACAATCAAGGACTCTACAGTGAGCTCAACCATAACAGAAACTCTTCAGATATTGCCTCAAACTTTTCCACTTTATTTTTCTCTTCTGCTCTTTTCTGTCTCTATTTGCATGTGTGTATCACGTATGTATGCTAGCATGGGCATGTTGTGTATCCGTAGGCGTTAACTGAATTAGAGTTTAAGTTTAATAAATTTCAATTTTTCTTCTTTAAACCTAAGAAAACCTGTTTGTGTTGGTTTCTTTACCTTATAATTGGAAAGTGATGAACAAGGATTCACCAAGGGGGAGCTAAAAACACAGTGTGTTTTAAATTAAACCCTGTTATGGTAAGACCAGGTGAAGACTGAAAAGGATCCCGAGACACCTTTCTCACCTGGTCATAACACTAGTGTTTATTGTTTTCTGTGTCTCCTTTCTTGAAAATGAAAGATTATCCACTTCCACATCCCTTAGTCTCCCTGATCTACTCTTTCTTGCTTATGTCGTCACCAGATGGCACTGCTCTGTTCAGCAGATGATAGCTAATTGCCAGAAACATGGCTACTTTAACCCATGTAAAAACTGGGGGTGTCCTGGTTAAATTCACTATTTCTACTTCATCTCCTCCTCAGCCTTTGCAAGTGCGTCTACTCTTGGCAAGGAGAAAATTACATAATTTTAAAATGAATTTACAAACTATTTTATCAAATGCACTTCATATTTTCACAATCAAATGTATTAATTGTCAAAGCTCATTCTACAGACATTAGTGTTTAATCTTGTCTGCCGACAAATGTTTATTCTGCATGTGTCTGGAAATTAAATGCATTATTTTTCAACAGGTACGTCATTGCATTAATAGTTTTGGTACGTAGACCTATCCATGTACCTCATTAATGTGTAATATTCCAGCTGCATACATTTATCAAAGTTGAGCAATTCTGGACAGATTGTTGATTAGTCTTACCTATGATTTGAATTGCAGCCACTGCATCTGTGATTAATAATATTTCTTTTAAAAAATATATTCATCACATAGGAACATAGGAATTTACATGACTGTAAAAGACCAGTGCAGTCCATCTGCTGTGTGCAGGAAATCTGATATCCTACAATCTCTGTTGCAACACTATAACATTTTCTTCAGGAATTTAATCACTATTAGTTTAGTTTAGAGATACAGCACTGAAACAGGCCCTTCGGCCCACCGAGTCTGTGCCGACCATCAACCACCCATTTATATACTAATCCTACACTAATTCCATATTCCTACCACATCCCTACCTATCCCTATCACCTACCTATACTAGGGGCAATTTATAATGGCCAATTTACCTATCAACCCGCAGGTCTTTGGCATGTGGGAGGAAACCGGAGCACCCGGAGGAAACCCACGCAGACACAGGGAGAACTTGCAAACTCCACACAGGCAGTACCCAGAATTGAACCCGGGTTGCTGGAGCTGTGAGGCTGCAGTGCTAACCACTGCGCCACTGTGCCGCCCCATTCATCTGGCAAATAAGTCTGGGGGTGAAATTTAATAAAAGGGAGAATGCTTAGTTTTCTCTATAATTATTGACCCATTAAAGAAATTGCAGATTATGTTAGTTATGGGGGAAAAAAAGGTCTCAAAATTCTGCCATATTCTGCTAGGTGTCCAATGGAACCCACAGAGTCCACTGAGTCTTTGCCATTTCCAGGGGTTTCCATGCAGTCTTGTAAAGGACAGAACCTCAAAATGCCACTTACAAGGCAAATCGCACCATGAGGCCGGCCCCAGGACAGGGACTTCGGTTTCTCTGGCTCAAGGGCAATTAGGGATGGGCAATAAATACTGGCCTAGTCAGTATTTTTTTAGAAGTCAGAAGTCAGAGTTAGACTGGAAGCCAACACGCCAGGTAAGATGAGAAATACCAGCTTCCAGATATTGGCCTATATTCTCCGGAGTTTAGAAGAATGCGAGATGGTCTCATTGAAGAATACAAAATTCTTACTGGGCTCAACAAGATAGATGCAGGAAGGATGTTTTCCCTGGCTGGGGGTCTAGAACCAGGGGACACAGAATAAGAGGTAGGCCATTTAGGACTGAGATGAGGTGGAATTTCTTCACTCAGAGGATGGTGAATCTGGAATTCTCTACCCCTGAGGGCTGTGGAGGCTCGGTCAATGAGTATATTCAAGACAGATATCGATAGATTTCTAGATATTGAAGATATCAAGGGATATGGGGAAAGTGTGGGAAAATGGCATTGCAGTAGAAGATCAGCCATGATCTAGTTGAATGGCGGAACAGACTCGAGCAGTCGAATGGCCTACACCTGCTCCTATTTCCTATGTTCCTATGCAAATGAACCCCAATCAAGGATCCAGGAAAGGAAAATGATCTCAACCTCTGAAAAGGTGGGGGCTTTATAACTTATTATTAGATTGACCCCCTTTAACAGGGTGCTGAAGATGACATGCTGGGACCTCAAAATTGGGGGCTGAATAGGGCAGGGAGCATTAGGAATGCATCTGCAGTGCCTTAGGTTTCGGACAGCCCTGTCAAATTGCATGCCATCATATTGATTCTGCAAACTCGAGGTGGGTCACCACCGAAGATGGTGGGCGTGATCCTGGTGTAAACACTAGGATGTCACCCCATGGATTTGTGGGGCTATACGCTCTTGATTTTTGCTAAAAGAGAAATTTCACCGCTAATGTTGATGCCCTTATTCCAGTGTGCTGCTGCTATTCATTCCTACTCAGTACTGTTTAGTCAAGATAGTCTGACCTGGGAACCATGGTGGAAACAGACTTTACAGATCAAGTGAAATAAGAAATTTCAGTCAGTGGCATAGGAATTAGAGTGAAATATTTTCCAAACATACAAATTACCTAGTTTTTAGTTTAGCAGTTGAGATTGAAGTTATACAGGTCTTGCAGAGGAAATATATAAATGAGTATATTTTAGAAATGAATTGGATCCCTCCATAAAGAAAAGTATTTAGGGTTAAGGATTTATCAGCACTAGTCATTGCTCCTACACTATAAAGTTCCCCTTCAACTTCAAACATAGTCAAATATGTTATATGTGGGAATAAAAGATATACTTAAAAGGAATATAGAGGTAAGCTGAATCTGGAGCAAAAGATTATCTTTATTTAAAGACTGTAAAATCTTATCACTTAATGGAAAGTGAGAATTTTCATGTTCAGTTTTATTGCAAAATTGTTATTCTGGCAAAGTTCCAAGCCACTTGACAGAAGTGTCTGAAACCTCCAATTCAAATTCAAGTGACAAAAAAACTTCTTGTCCTTATCTACCTTTGTGAGATCAATCAGATGGATAAATGCTGTTGGGGGGAGATTGGGTGATGGCACTGAGCTGGAGGCTTCTGATGCAGCAGCATGTTTTCAGGCTTTGTGGCAGATCCTGGCATGTCTTGTTCCACAAAGGCTGCTCCCATCTTGCTCTTCTAGAAGATGTTCAAACTGTCTAAAGATGAGTGGCAATGTCTGGATCACCACTTTCTTCATATTGCTTGAAGAGTTCTGCACTCTTCCTCACAAGGCAAGGAATGTAGATCTTATAACCTCTTGTAATTGGCTTGGTGGCAGCTTTGTAAATGACTGTTATGAACCACATGTACATGTAAACTTCTGCAATAACGATAATGTGTGGGATACAAATGATACACAGTGATACAAATTAATTTTGTAAAGCTGGGCTTATTTGCTTTCTGATAGTTCCAGTGAAAGTTTTTATTAGTGCGTGCAATAAGTAAAGTTACTCGAATTTTGATAAGAATTGGGTGATATTGACTATGTAGAAAGTTTTTCAATTCACTGCTTATAATTTTAAGTGGATAATTGTCTGAGGTGGTGATCCAAGTGAAGTCAGGAGAGTAGACTTGCTTCCATCTGGCAGAATAAAACCTGTTGTTTTGGGTCATGGATGAGGTGAAGATCATAGAATGAAGCCCAGTCCAATAGGTCAATTCAATTTTGGTTTGACTTTCTATATCCAATATTTCTTGATCATTGTTAACATCTCTTGAGAGCCCATCCTGACCAGGATCTGAAAGATTTGGCCTGCTAGCTGCAGCTTTGGTTTCTCCTGCTGAAGTAGAGTACTTAAGGAGTGTACGACAGGAATGTAGTTGCATTGTACCCCTGCAGGTCCATCAGTATTGGGAACAGAAAAGATAGGTTAACGTGTTGGGTGTGGAACCAAAAGGACTTACTTATCTTCCAGAATGCAATTCTGATAAAGGGTCTTCAGCTGAAACGTAAACATAACCTTTCTCTTTGCAGGTACTGATGGCTTGCTATGCATTTCCAACTTTTATTATCTTTATTTCAATAGTAAGAGAGACAGAATAATTCTGTCCAATACCTGGTTAGTAGAGGGATATGATGAACTTGATCCAATATCACAACCCAGGACATGGATGAGAGCAGAGAGTAGCAGATAGTGAAGGGGACTGTCAGAGAATACAGCAGAATATAGATAGATTGGAGAGTTGGGCAGAGAAATGGCAGATGGAGTTCAATCTGGGCAAATGCAAGGTGATGCATTTTGGAAGATCCAATTCAAGAGTGAACTATACAATAAATGGAAAAGTCCTGGGGAAAATTGATGTACAGAGAGATTTGGGTGTTCAGGTCCATTGTTCCCTGAAGGTGGCAACGCAGGTCAATAGAGTGGTTAAGAAGGCATACGGCATGCTTTCCTTCATCGGATGGGGTATTGAGTACAAGAGTTGGCAGGTCATGTTACAGTTGTATAAGACTTTGGTTCGGCCACATTTGGAATACTGCGTGCAGTTCTGGTCGCCACATTACCAAAAGGATGTGGATGCTTTGGAGAGGGTGCAGAGGAGGTTCACCAGGATGTTGCCTGGTATGGAGGGCGCTAGCTATGAAGAGAGGCTGAGTAGATTAGGATTATTTTCATTAGAAAGACGGAGGTTGAGGGGGGACCTGATTGAGGTGTACAAAATCATGAGAGGTATAGACAGGGTGGATAGCAAGAAGCTTTTTCCCAGAGTGGGGGATTCAATTACTAGGGGTCACGAGTTCAAAGTGAGAGGGGAAAAGTTTAGGGGGGTTATGCGTGGAAAGTTCTTTACGCAGAGGGTGGTGGGTGCCTGGAACGCGTTGCCAGCGGAGGTGGTAGACGCGGGCACGATAGTGTCTTTTAAGATGTATCTAGACAGATACATGAATGGGCAGGAAGCAAAGAGATACAGACCCTTAGAAAATAGGCGACAGGTTTAGATAGAGGATCTGGATCGGCGCAGGCTTGGAGGGCCGAAGGGCCTGTTCCTGTGCTGTAATTTTCTTTGTTCTTTGTTAGTTGTAATTAATTTCTATATATGGAGAAATATTTCCTTTGTGCATTGTTTGTAACAAGTCATAAATCTATTCACAAATCATAAACACATAGCACAAAGAGCAAATCTTTCCTCTGAGTTGTTAAAAGCCATTCTCTCAGTATCGGAAGAAGTAAGTTCAAATCCACCCACTCAAAGATCATTTCTGCATTGTCCAGGGAATGTATTAAGGCTGTTATATTAATAATGACCTATTTGGTCTCAGGTGATGGGATTTGTTGTCCTTCATTTGCAACTCAGAAATAAAAATGCCATTCATTTAGAGCTTACAGGGACAATTTTCTGATATCATGTTCCCAACATATCAGAAATTTTGCATTTGACAGTTCAGGCCTGAACTCCTGACAGGTGGCCAAGGCGCCCTTTCAGTTTTATGAAATCAAAACATTTTACCCCTTATGAGTCTTCCATTTCCTATCAGCCCCATGGGATTTCTAGATGTAGAGGAAAGGGTAAAAGTTGTAAAATCTGCTGATCACAGTCGGGTTAGAGGAGAGCTTGCATATAGCATGACAAGATAATTAACAGATAGTTACAGATGGGAAAGACAAATCGTTCCACCTTAATTAATTCTTCCAGAATGATCTTATACAGAGTCCCTCCCATAGCAGCCAGCAACTTGTTCTTAAATGATTGCAGGATTCTCACTGCTCCATCTGGAAGTCAAAAAGATATGTTGATCAGTCTTTATGTGAAGAAGAGGTTCCTGATATCAGTCCTAAATTCGCCTTTTACTAGTTTAAACACGTGATCCCGTGTTCTGCTCTCATGATTTAATTTAATTAAGTCCGAGTGTATCAAGCCTGTGTCCTCAGTACCTTGCTCTACGGCAATGAGGCCTGGACAACGTATGTCAGCCAAGAGCGACGTCTCAATTCATTCCATCTTCGCTGCCTCCGGAGAATCCTTGGCATCAGGTGGCAGGACCGTATCTCCAACACAGAAGTCCTCGAGGCGGCCAACATCCCCAGCTTATACACACTACTGAGTCAGCGGTGCTTGAGATGGCTTGGCCATGTGAGCTGCATGGAAGATGGCAGGATCCCCAAGGACACATTGTACAGAGAGCTTGTCACTGGTATCAGACCCACTGGCCGTCCATGTCTCCGCTTTAAAGATGTCTGCAAACGCGACATGAAGTCCTGTGACATTGATCAAGTCATGGGAGTCAGTTGCCAGCGATCGCCAGAGCTGGCGGGTAGCCATAAAGGTGGGGCTAAAGTGTGGCGAGTCGAAGAGACTTAGCAGTTGGCAGGAAAAAAGACAGAAGCGCAAAGGGAGAGCCAACTGTGTAACAGCCCCGACAACCAATTTTATCTGCAGCACCTGTGGAAGAGTCTGTCACTCTAGAATTGGCCTTTATAGCCACTCCAGGCGCTGCTTCACAAACCACTGACCACCTCCAGGCGCTTACCCATTGACTCGCGAGACAAGGAGGCCAAAGAAGAAGAGACTTTTTACATAATGCTGTATAGAAAAAGTAATCTAACCTACCTCTATTCAATCATATCTCAGGCGGCTCCTTTCAAGGTTGAAAAGCCCTAAATTTTCTCTTAGCTCTGACCTGTAACATTAGGAATCAGTATTGTGGCTCTTCTGTGCACTGCCTCCAATGCTTGGAAGTCTCCCTTGACCAGTGACCAGAAGTGACCAAAGCACTATACCATATGATCATGGATTCCCCAGATTTGTATTTGTCTGTATTGGATATATAGTTCAGCATTCCTTTGGCTCTTCATTGGTTGGACATATTGAACAATGAGTCTGCTAAGACTCCTAGGTCTCTTTCAACTTTATCGTTAGCTACATCTTTCATGGAGTACATGCACTGCTTATTTTTTCTTCAGATGCGCTACAATAAATCACACAACAGTTCCAGGCTTGTGATGCTCGATTCATGAGATAAGGTTCTGAAGTTTTATACAGTATTTTACAATAGTATGACTGAATAGCTTTTGTGCACTTGTTGGTCGGCAGTTTGTTTCAATGCAGCTTGGAACAGGGCCCTTCAGTTCCTTCCCAAGTAGTTCTTTCTATCCCTAGCTCTCCTGCTCTCTGCTGTAGGTCCCTTTGGCTTCAGGACACCCCACATTTCTGCCAGAATTATCAATACCTGACAGAAAAAAAGACTTGCATTTATATGGCATTTTCATAACCACTGGATGTCTCAAAGTGCTTTACAGCCAATGAAGCAATTTTGAAGTGTAGTCACTATTGTAGTGCAGGAAACATGCCAGCCAGTATATGCACAGCAAACTCCCACAAACAGCAATGTGATAATGACCAGATAAGCTGTTTTTGTGAGGTTGATTGAATGATAAATATTGGCCAGGACACTGGGGATAACTCCTCTGCTCTTCTTTGAAATAGTGCCTTTGGATCTTTTACATCCACCAGAACAGTCAGATGGGGCCTCAGTTTAATGTCTCATCCAAAAGACGGCACCTTCTCAGTACCAAACTGGAGTGTCAGCCTTAATTTTGTGCTCAAATCCTGGAGTAGAACTTGAAACTGGAGCCTTATGGACTCAGAGGCAAGAGTGATACCAACTGAGCCACAGGTTACAGAATTGGAATAAAGTGGGAATATAGAAAAGCCGGAAACTCTGCACATTTCTGAATGGAGAGACTGAGCCATCACAAAATGGAGAGTAGGTTGTCCAAGGTCAAGTTAAAATGTAATTGCTGTGCAGCTTGAGACAACCACGAGCAGCTCATCATTTGCTTAAGATGGAAGCAGTCTATTCTAATAGAATTTTCATGTTTCATTAGAAATGAATTCTTTCTCTGGTGTGTCCAAGGTCCACCACATATTCATGAAGTTCAAGCTGCAGCAAGATATGAAAACCATTTCAACATTAACAACAACAACAACTTGCACTTATATAGCACCTTTAATGGAGTAAAACATCCCAAGGTGCTTCACATGAGTATCATCAAATAAAATTTGATACCCAGCCACATATGGGTATATTACAGCCAATGACCAAAATCTTGCTTAAAGAGTAGGTTATAAGGAGCATCTTATAGGAGCAGGGAGTGGAAGAGAAATGGAGAGGCTTGGGGAGGAAATTCCAGAATGTAGGGCCTTAGCAATTGAAGGCATAGTGGAATGATTTAAATCAAGGATGCTCAAGAGGCCAGAATTGGAGGAGCACAGAGATCTCAGAGGGTTCTAGTGCCTTAGGAGATTACAGAGATAGGGTGGAGTGAGGCCATGAAGAGATTTTAAATCAAGGATGAAAATTTTAAAATCAAGCCATTGCTTGACTGGGAACTAATGTAGGTCAGTGAGCACAGGACTGATGGGTGAATAGGACTTGGCACAAGTTTGGACAATGGGCAGCAGAGTTTTGTATGACTTCAAGTTTATGGAGGGTAGAATGTGGGAGGCCGGTCAGGGGTACATTGGAATAGTCAAGTCTAGAGGTAAAAAATGCACGAATAAGGGTTTCAGCAGCAAAAGAGCTGAGGCAGGAGTGGAGTCGGGCAATCTTAAGTAAGTGGAAATAGGCAGTCTTAGTGATGGCGGGAATATGTGATCGGAAGCGCATCTCAGTCAAAAATGACACCAAGGTTGCGAACAGTCTGGTTCAGCCTTACACAGTTGCCAGAGAGAGGAATGGAGTCGGTAGCTGGAAGATGAAGTTTGTGGTCGGTATCAAAGGCAATAGCTTCGGTCTTCCCAATATTTAATTGGAAAACTACTTTAGTCGTTTTTTGTGCTCACCATACAGAGGACCATTTGGTACGTTGGTAGGGGCAGAAACCTGATTGGAGGGATTCAAACATGGAGCTCTGGTAAAGCTGGGCACAGATTTGGGAGGTGACAAAACATTCAAAGACTTTGGAGAAGAAAGGGCTGTTGGAGATGGGGGAAATAGTTTGCAAGAACAGAGAGGCCAAGGGTTTTCTTTGAGGAGAGGGATGATGACAGCAGACTTGAAGGCGAGGGGATAGTACCTGAGGAGAAAGAACTGGTAATAAAATCAGCTAACATGGAAGCCAGGAAGGAAGTTGGGTGGTCAGCAGTTTAGTGGAAATAGGTTCGAGGGAGCAGGAGGTGCAACTCATGAACAAGATGAGCTCAGAGCCAGTATGAGGGGCAATAGCGTAGTGGTAGTGTCACTGAGCTAGTACTCCAGAGCCCTAAGCTAATGCCCTGGGGACAGAGGTTCAAATCCCACCATGACAGCTGGTGGGATTTAAATTCAATTAATCAATAAAACATCTGGAATTGAAAACTAATCTCAGTAGCAGTGAAATGAAACTATCAATTGTTGTAAAAACCCATCCGCTTCATTAATATTCTTTAGGGAAAGAAATCTGCCATCCTTAGCTGGTCTGGCCTACGTGTGACTCCAGACCCACAGCAATGTGGTTGACTCTTAACTGCCCTCTGAAATGGCCTAGCAAGCCACTCAGTTGTCAAGGGCAATTAGGGATGGGCAACAAATGCTGGCCTTGTCAGTGATGCCTACATCCCATGGAAGAAGAATTTTAAAAAACAAGAGAGAAACTAGAGAAAAATGCAAGTTCAGGGCTGGTGGGATGCTAGAGGAAGGGATGGATGCAGTGGAGGCAGCTGATTGGATGGTCTCAATCTCAGTGACAAAGAATTCCATGAGCTCCTCATGCTTGCTGGAGATGATGTGGAGGATACAGGGGAGAGGGGTTTAAGAAGATGGTTTGCAGTAGAGAAACAAAAGCAGGGAATATTATTGTATTCCAGGATGATCGTGGAATAGTGAGCAGGAGAGAACAGAGCATGATAGTACTTTATGTGGTCCAGCCAGATCTGCCAGGCTAAACCAGTTAGCTGCCATATCTATTCGAATCTGTGTCCCTTGAACTTAAGGGAACGGAGATGAGGGCATTACCACAGAAATGGCTAGGATGAGAGACAGTAACAATTTTGATGGGGACTAGGACATCGGAGGTCCAAGTGAGTGTATGGTTGAGCAGATCAGTATCTGCAGGAATGGAGAATGGTGAATGGAGGGCCAAAGGCTAGGTATTTGGTATTTTGAAAGTACAGTTGTAAGTGAATTAGGAAAGTGAGGATGCATGAGATAGCAAGGTCAAGGGGATGGCCATGGATGTGGGGTGGAGAGTTTACCTGGAGGTAGAGATGAATGGAGGATAGGAGGGCAGTGAACTCAAAGAAGAGAGAGCATGAGGAATTGAGATGGAGGTTGAAATCACTGAGGATGAGAAGTTACTTGGGGACAAAAATTTAAGGTTTTGGGCAAGAGATACAGGCGATTGTGAGAAAGAACCTTTTTTACGCAGCGAGGGGTAATGACCTGGAATTCTGTCTACGACGGTGGTGGAAGTGGAGACGATGAATGATTTCAAAAGGAATTTCGATGGGCACTTGAGGGAAATAAACTTACAGGGCTACAGGGTTAGAGCCGGGAATGGGACTGATTGGATTGCTCTATGGAGAGCCAGCATAGACTTGATAGGCTGAATGGCCTCCTTCTGTGCTGTTATGACTCTATGCTTGGTGCAGAGGTAGAGGGAAGCAAGCAATGAAAATATCTTGGTGAAAATTTGTTTATGGTGCTTGGAAGAGCCGTAGAGAACAAGCATTTTAAATGAGAGGCGAGAGGAGTGGCACAAGATGGGATGCCCAAAGGAGGAGAAACTGCCAGAGGAATAGAGGTGTGATTTTGTGATAAAAGCCACACTGCCACCAGGACAGTCTGCACAAGGCAAGGGGTGAAAGGTATAGCCAGGCGGAGAGACTTCATTTAATGGGGAAGGTGTCATCACCTTGGGGGGTGGTGAAGACAGTGGGAGAGACCGTGGAGTACTAGTAATATCACTGAACTAGTAATCCAGATTCACAGCAATGTGGTTTACTCTTAACTGCCCCCTGAAATGGCTTAGCAAGCCACTCAGTTGTCAAGGGCAAATAGGGATGGGCAGCAAATGTTGGCCTTCAGTGACACCCACATCCCATGAAAGAATTAAAAAAAAATCTGCCCTCAGCCAGGTTTCCATCAAGGCCATGATATTGATGCAATCATCCACAATGAGCTGATGGATTGCAAGGGCCTTGTTCACGTGTGAATGGACATTCTGGAAGGAGATGTGGAGAGAGGCATTGATAGCTGATTCGCTGGTAGAGTCAGCACTGGTAGAGGTGAATTGGACAGGGAGTAGATTGACAAGAGTAGCCCCCAGTGGGCACACAGGGCAGGTAGGTTGGTGAGAGAGATGGTTGGGGCAGTTGAGGTTGCTGTTTGTAAGGGGGTAGTGACGACTGCCTCAGTGGGCTCTTCAGAGGATGGAAAGAGAGGCAGAGAGGGAAGCTGTAGGTTTATCTAAGAGGGAGTCAAGCCTGGGTTGGTGGCAGGAGAATAGGAAGGTCAAGGAGTACTGAAGGGTTGGGATAGGGATTTGGGAGCCCAGAGTACCCAAGAGGGGAGAAATGAAAGAGAGGGGTCTAAGAGGGAAACAGAGAAAAGAAGTAATAGGTGTAGGAAAAAAAGTGGAAATGGGAGTGATGGGCTCAGAACGAGAGCAGCAACTAAATGCACATGTGAATGGACACAGTGAAAACTCAAGTTACAAAGGCCTGGTTATGTAGCAACCAGCTGACACTTTAGGATGTCCTAGTATAGCTGGGTAAATACCTTATCATAGACATAGAGCACAAAAAGATTGTCTCTTTCTATCACATGCCATTTGAGGGTTCATAGTTAGAATGGTTGTTTTTAGGAATGCGTGAGAGTCTAGGTTCAGAACAAGACATTAAACATTGTGAACTGTTTTAAAGTACTCATTTTGCTGATCACTACCACAGCCTTTTAAGGGAGATGAAGGGAATAATAATTTAACTTTTACAAGTTTTGTAAAGTAGCAAGTAAACAGTATGACAAATAATTTTTCTGAGGCATGTTTCATTCAGTTTCAGTAATCTATGTAATACTTTTACCTTATGTCAGTCAAACGATAAATTGCTTCAGTAAATCAGCTGTATTACAGCAATGGGTCATGACTGTTGTATTTAGCCTGGCATGGAACAGCAGTAAGCATGAAAGATAACATTCCTGCTCTCAGGCCTCCCATGAACAATGCTACAGGAATCTATTCATTTATAATAAGTCTATCTTGAGTTATGTGGAAAAAGCCTTTAGTATAACAAACATGGCAACATGAATACAATCTTCAAATAAGCTACATGAAGGAGGGATGAATGTGTGTCTTTTTTTATTCATTCATGGGATGTAAGCATCACTGGCAAGGCAATCATTTGTTGCCCATCCCTATTGCCTTTCAGAAGGTGGTGGTGAGCTACCTTCTTGAACCACTGCAGTCTGTGTCATGTAGGTATACCCATAGTGGTGTTAGGAAGGAAGTTCCAGGTTTTAGACCCAGCGACAGTGAAGCAAAGGCAATATAGTTCCAAGTCAGGAAGGTCATAGAATCTTACAGTCTTAGAAATGTACAGCATGGAAGGAGGCTATTCGGCCCATTGTATCCATGCTGGCCAACAAGTCGCCATCCGGCTTAATCTCACTTTCCAGCTCTTGGTACATAGCCTTGTAGGTTACGGCACTTCAAGTGCATATCCAAGTACTTTTTAAATATTATGAGGGCTTCCTGCCTCTACCACCCTTTCAGGCAGTGAGTAGCAGACCCTCACCAACCTCTGGGTGAAAAAATCTCCTTTAGAATCCCCTCTAAACCTCCTATCTGTTAACCTAAATGTATGCTGCCTGGTTATAGACCCCTCTACCAACAGGAATAGGGCCTTCCTATCTACTCTATCTAGACCCCTCATAATTTATACACTTCAATTAGGTCTCCCCTCAGCCTCCTCTGTTCCAAAGTAAACAACTGTGTCTATTCAATCTTTCCTCATAACTAAAATTCTCCAGTCCAGGCAACATCCTCTTAAATCTCCTCTGTACCCTCTTTAGTGCAATCACATCTTCCTACAGTGCGGTGACCCCAGAACTGCACACAGTACCTCAGCTGTGACCTAACTAGTGTTTTATACAGTTCCAGCAGAACCTCCTAGATCTTAGACTCTATGCCTTAGCTAACAAAGGTAGGTATTCCATAAGCCTTCTTGATCACCTTATCTACCTGTCCAGCCACCTTCAGGGATCTGTGGACATGCACTCCAAGATCCCTCTGTACATTAACATTTCTCAGCATCCTATCATTTATTGTGTATTCCTTTGCCTTGTTAGCCTTCCCCAAATGCATGACCTCACACTTTTTCAGACTGATCTGCACTTGCCACTGTTCCACGCTGCCCCCCACCCACCGCCCCCCCCTCCCCCACCGACTAGTCCATTGATATCTTCCTGTTCTACAGTTTCCTTCTTCATTATAAACCATACAGCCAATTTTTGTAACGTCTGCAAACTTCTTAAATCATACCCCCTACATTCAAGTTCAAATCATTAATATATACTACAAATAGCAAGGGACCTTGAAACATATAAGATCCTGAGGGGTCTTGACAGGGTAGTTGTGGAAAGGATGTTTTCTCTTGTGGGAGAATCTAGAACAGGGTTGTCCAACATACGGCCCGTGGGCCAGGATCCAGCCCACCAAAAGTTTCCATCCGGCCCGTGGGTGTAAACTATACCCAGAGCTGTTCCCCATCCTCATCAGGGCTCCGTGACTGGAGATGGGAAATTTCCCATTGTCTTCTTCTTGTAGACCGGCCTTTTTAAAAACATCATGCTGTCAGTTTCACAGCTGACAGCTGCTGAAGCAAGAATGCACTTACCAACTTGGGACAGATTCAGGGTTTTTTGACTTTTTTTAAAAGCCCACCAGAAAACCCCGAAACTGTCCGATATTGGAAAGCACGTTTCTGCTTCAGCAGCGATCAGCTGTGAAACTCAGTGCGATGTTTTAAAGCAAACTGAACAACCACAAAGCTGCTGTGCTGAGCGCTTCCATTCAGTGTAACTGTCGGGGGTGGGGGGGTGGTGGACAAAGAGACTGAGGGGGAAACAAAGAGAGAGAGGGAGCAGAGAGAGGGGGGAACAGGGAGAGAGAGGGGGGAAGCAAAGAGAGAGAGAGGTGGGACAGAGAGAGAGGGGAAACAGAGAGAGAGAGGGGGAAACACAAAGAAGCGGGAAGCAAAGAGAGAGAACGGAACAGAGAGGAGGGAAAACTAAGAGAGAGGGGGACAGAGCGAGAGAGACAGGAAAAAAGGGGACAGTGAGAGAAAGAGGGAGACAGAGAGGCAAGAGAACACAGAGAGAGGGGAAACAGAGAAGGGGAGCGAAACAGAGAGGAAGAGAAACAAAGGGTGAGGGGAACAGAGAGAGAGAGGAGAACAGAGGGAGAGAGAGGGAGGAACAAAGAGAGAGAGGGGAAACAGAGAGAGAGAGGGGAACAGAAAGAGATAGAGAAGGGAGAAACAAAGACAGAGGGAGAAAACAGAGAGAGGAGGACAGAGAGAGGGGGGGAAACAAAAAGAGAGAGAGAGGACAGAGAGAGAGGGAAGAAACAAAGAGAGAGAGGGAAAACAGAGAGAGATCAAGATCACTCCTGACAGATGGGTATCTATCCAGAATATTCTGCATCACGACATCAAGTGTGTGGGCAGAGATTGACTACTTATGCAAGCAAAACCGATGGCAGGTATGTCACTAAATCAGTTTTCAATATAGTGACGAGAAAGTAAATCATTAAATTAGTCTTCTCATTTAAAGCTTCTTCACAAAAATGCACATTTGTTGTTGTTTTTATTAGTAAGATAAATTTTTAATGCCTTTATCTTTCGAAATTTGCTCACCGGCCCCTTGAGCCGAGCAAAAATCGTAATACGGTCCTTCACCCGAAAAGGTTGGACAACCCTGATCTCGAACTAGGGGTCACTGTTTAAAAATAAGGGTCGCCCATATAAGACAGAGATGAGGAGAAATTTTTTCTCTCAGAAGGTCGTGAGTCTTTGAAACTCTCTTCCTCAAAAGGCGGTGGAAGCAGAGTCTTTGAATATTTTTAAGGTAGAGGTAGATAGATTCTTGATAAGCAAGAGGGTGAAATGTTATCAGGGGTAGGTGTGAATGTGGAGTTGAGGTTAAAATCAGATCAGCCATGATCTTGTTGAATGGCGGAGCAGGCTCGAGGGGCCGAGTGGCCTACTCCTGCTCCTAATTCGTATGTTCACATGACCTCATACTGAGACCTGTGGAACCCCAAACACTTCCGCCTCCGCACACAGGTTAGCCTTATGGTCCCTAATAGGCCCTACTCGTTCTTTAGTTATCCTCTTGCTGTTAATGTATTTAGAAAGAATCTTTGAGTTTTTATTGATTTTACTTGCCAATATTTTTTTCATACCCTCTCTTAGCTTTCCTAATTTCCTTTTTGATTTCACCCCTTCACTTCTTATCCTCCTCTAGGCTTTCTGCAATATCAAGCACTCGGTATCTGTCATAACCTTCCCTTTTTCTCTTTATCCTCCCCTTTAAGCCCCTTGACAACCAGCAGGAACATACTTGTTCTGAACCTCATTATATCTTCCTTGAATGCATCCCACTGATCTGGCACTTATTTATCTACAAGTATCTGTGTTTCCAGTCCACTTTAGCTAATCACATCTCAGCTTACTAAAATTAGCTTTCCTCGATTGAGAACTTTTATTCCTGGTCTACCCTTGTCCTTTTTCATAATTAACCTAACTGAATTATGATCACTTTCACCAATGTGCCCTCCAATTAATACTCCTTCCACCTCCCCAGCTTCATTCCCTAAAACTAAGTTCAGAACCACACCCTCTCTTGTTGGGCTTGCTACGAAGTGGCTAAAAAAAATTCTCCTGAATGCATTTTTAAAATTCTGCTCCGTCTGTGCCTTTCATACTAATTCTATCCCAGTTAATAGGGTAGACAAAATCCCCCACCATTACCAGTGGGGAGGCAGTGGCGTAGTGGTATTATCACTGGACTAGTAACCCAGAGACCCAGGGTATTGATCTGGAAACATGGGTTCAAATCCCACAACAGCATAAGGTGGAATTTGAATTTAATTAACAAATCTGGAATTAAAAAAGCCATGAAACCATTGTCAATTGTTGTAAAAACCCATCTGGTTCACTAATGTCCTTCCTTTAGGGAAGGAAATCTGCAGTCCTTACCCGGTGTGGCCTACATGTGACTCCAGACCCACAGCAATGTGGTTAACTCTTACATGCCCTCTGAAATGCCCTAGCAAGCCACTCAGTTGTACCTAACCGCAACAAAGTCAATAAAAAGGAATGAAACCGGACGGACCACCCGGCATCGACCTAGGCACCAGAAACGACAACGGCAAATCCAGCCCTGTTGACCCTCAAAGTCCTCCTTACTAACATCTGGGGGCTTGTGCCAAAGTTGGGAGAGCTGTCCCACAGACTAGTCAAGCAACAGCCTGACATAGTCTCATACTCACGGAATCATACCTTCCAGACACTGCCATCACCATCCCCGGGTATGTCCTGTCCCACCGGCAGGACAGACCCACCAGAGGTGGTGGCACAGTGGTATACATTCGGGAGGGAGTTGCCCTGGGAGTCTTCAACATCGACTCCGGATCCCATGAAGTCTCATGGCTTCAGGTCAAACATGCGCAAGGTAACCTCCTACTGATTACCACCTACCGCCCTCCCTCAGCTGATGAGTCAGTAGTCCTCCATGTTGAACAGCACTTGGGGGAAGCACTGAGGATGGCAAGGGCACAAAATGTACTCTGGGTGGGGGACTTCAATGTACATCACCAAGTGTGGCTCGGTAGCACCACTACTGACCGAGCTGGCCGAGTCCTAAAGGACATAGCTGCTAGACTGGGTCTGCGGCAGGTGGTGGGGGAACCAACACGAGGGAAAAACATACTTGACCCTGTCCTCACCAATCTGCCTGCCGCAGATGCTTCTGTCCATGACTGTATTGGTAGGAGTGACCACCACACAGTCCTTGTGGAGATGAAGTCCTGCCTTCACATTGAGGATACCGTCCATCGTGTTGTGTGGCATTATCACCGTGCTAAATGGGATAGATTTCGAACAGGTCTAGCAATGCAGAACTGGGCATCCATGAGGCGCTGTAGGCCATCAGCAGCAGCAGAATTGTACTCACCACAATCTGTCGCCTCATGGCCTGGCATATCACCCACTCTACCATTACCATCAAGCCAGGAGACCAACCCTGGTTCAATGAAGAGTGCAGGAGGGCATGCCAGGAGCAGCACCAGGCATACCTCAAAATGAGGTGTCAACCTGGTGAAGCTACAACCCAGGACTACTTGCATGCCAAACTGCATAAGCAGCATGCAATAGAGAGCTAAGTGATCCCATAACCAACGGATCAGATCTAAGCTCTGCAGTCCTGTCACATCCAGTCGTGAATGGTGGTGGACAATTAAACAACTAACTGGAGGAGGTGGCTCCATAAATATCCCCATCTTCAATGATGGGGGAGCCCAGCACATCAGTGCGAAAGATAAGGCAGAAGCATTTGCAACAATCTTCAGCCAGAAGTGCCGAGTTGATGATCCATCTCGGCCCCCTCCTGAAGTCCCCAGCATTACAGATGCCAGACTTCAGCCAATTCGATTCACTCCGCGTGGTATCAAGAAACGACTGAAGGCACTGGATACTGAAAAAGCTATGGGTCCTGACAATATTCCGGCAATAGTACTGAAGACCTGTGCTCCATACTTGCCGCGCCCCTAGCCAAGCCGCTCCAGTATAGCTACAACACTGGCATCTACCCGGCAATGTGGAAAATTGCCCAGGTATGTCCTGTATACAAAAAGCAGGACAAGTCCAACCCAGCCAGTTACCGTCCCATCAGTCTACTCTCAATCATCAGTAAAGTGATGGAAGGTGTCATCAACAGTGCCATCAAGCAGCACTTGCTTAGCAATAACCTGCTCAGTGATGCTCAGTTTGGGTTCCGCCAGGGCTACTCAGCTCCTGACCTCATTACAGCCTTGGTTCAAACATGGACAAAAGAGCTGAACTCAAGAGGTGAGGTGGGAGTGACTGCCCTTGACATCAAGGCAGCATTTGACCGAGTATGGCATCAAGGAGCCCTAGCAAAACTGTCAATGGGAATCAGGGGGAAAACTCTCTGCTGGTTGGAGTCATACCTAGCGCAAAGGAAGATGGCTGTGGTTGTTGGAGGTCAATCATCTGAGCTCCAGGACATCACTGCAGGAGTTCTTCAGGGCAGTGCCCTAGGCCCAACATCTTCAGCTGCTTCATCAATGACCTTCCTTCAATCATAAGATCAGAAGTGGGGATGTTCGCTGATGATTGCATTATGTTCAGCACCATTCGTGACTCCTCAAATACTGAAGCAGTCCGTGTAGAAATGCAGCAAGACCTGGACAATACCCAGGCTTGGGCCAATAAGTGGCAAGTAACATTTGCGCACACAAGTGCCAAGCAATGACCATCTCCAACAAGAGAGAATCTAACCATCTCCCCTTGACATTCAATGGCATTACCATCGCTGAATCCCCCACTAGCAACAGCCGAGGGGCTACCATTGACCAGAAACTGAACTGGAGTAGCCATATAAATACCGTGGCTACAAGAGCAGGTCAGAGGCTAGGAATCCTGTGGTGAGTAACTCACCTCCTGACTCCCAAAGCCTGTCCACCATCTACAAGGCACAAGTCAGGAGTGTGATGGAATACTCTCCACTTGCCTGGATGGGTGCAGCTCCAACAACACTCAAGAAGCTCGACACCATCCAGAACAAAGCAGCCCGCTTGATTGGCACACCATCCACAAACGTTCACTCCCTCCACAATTGACACACAGTGGCAGCAATGTGTACCATCTACAAGATACACTGCAGCAACACACCAAGGCTCTTTAGACAGCACCTTCCAAACCCGCGACCTCTACCACCTCGAAGGACAAGAGCAGCAGATGCATGGGAACATCACCACCTGCAAGTTCCCGTCCAAGTCACACACCATCCTGACTTGGAACTATATTGCCGTTCCTTCGCTGTCGCTGGGTCAAAATCCTGGAACTTCCTTCTAAACAGCACTGTGGGTGCACCTACCTCACATGGACTGCAGCGGTTCAAGAAGGCAGCTCACCACCACCTTCTCAAGAGCAATTAGGGATGGGCAATAAATGCTGGCATAGCCAGTGATGCCCACATCCCATGAATGAATTTTAAAAAACCCTATTGTTTTTGCACTTCTCAGAGATTTACCTACATATATGCTCTTCTATTGCCCCCTGACTTTTTGGGGGGTCTTTCGTGCACTCCCAGTAATGTGATTGCTCCATGTGTAACTTGGAGGGTAACAGATATTCCTTTGCATCTGCTGCCTTTGTTCTTCTGGGTGGCATAGGTCACGGGTTTGGAAGGTGTCTTTGAAGGAGCCATGGCAAGTTGCTGCAGTGCATCTTGTAGATAGTATACAATGCTGCCACTCTTCACTGGTGGTGAAGGGAGTGAATGTTTAAGGTAGTGGTTGGGGTGCCAATCAAGCGGGCTGCTTTGTCCATATATTTCTCCATATTCAATTGAATCTGTCACCTATTTACCCACTTTGATTAACATATGCCCTCCTGCAATTTCTTCCATTCTTCTTCACAGCTTGCCATGCCCTCTAATTTGGTATCATCAACGAACTTTAATATCCTGTTATGCTTATGTCTCTGTTCCCCCCTCTCTCTTTGCTTCCCCCACTTCTGTGTTCCCCTCTCTCTCTGTCCCAACACTAATTCCACCAATCCAAAAAAATCAATTTACCCCTACTCTCTACTTGTGACCCTTTGATGGCTCTTTATCCATGCAGTTACAGACCCATAATATCATGGGCCATCATTTTGGTATTAAATGTCTTACATGGTACTTTATTAAATACCATGCTGTCCTTGGATTTATTCCACTTTTGCATCAAAGTCTAAATGTGGTCACTGAGCTAGCTGAAAATAGTCTGAGTTTACTCAGCTGGGGTAGCAGTGTACTGTTACAATTGGCCTCAGCACCTTGTGCTCAGGAAGGGAAAAGAAATCAGCCAGGATACCTGTTCCTGGTCATTATCACGCGAGCACTGAAGTGCATGTATGTAGAGGTCCGATGCGAGCAGAATCAGGCTTTGCCCTCCTTAGTCAGATGTAGCCTGCCAGTACTCACTATCTAAGCTTATATATAAAGGATAGCCATTTAGGCAATGTACTGGGAGGCTAAAGGTGCTTATGAAACTATACCCCAGCAAGGATCAGCACCTTTAAGAGTGAAAGAGTGAAGATTGAAGGAAAAAGAAACATATTTTCTCAATTCCTACAACCTCACAATAAACAAGGCTGCTTAGATGAGTTATTTAGGCAAAGGTGGCACTAATTTGCAGTTCTCAGATGTATAATATTAACTTTAACATCTGAAGGAATGGAAGCCAAGACCTCTTACATGTGCTGTATTCATATAAAAACCATTTGAAAATAAGTCATTAAAAACTCTAAAGCCTCGTACGTCATATGGTGAATTCCTTTTAGGTCAAAAAAATGGTTCATTAAAAAATACATCCAACGTTATTAACTAAATATGCTGATGTCTCAAACCCATATCTATTTGATTCTAATGGTCTTGCAAGCTCTAGTAAACTAATTAATCCTAACTCTCGTGGTTCATTTTGTTAAATAATTTAAAGGCCCCTGGAATCTAAACATGCCTCGGTAATTCAAACAAAATAAATCATTAATCCTGTTCTCTAGCCAAGAAATTTAAAAAAACTTCTGAGGTCTTTTTGAAACATAGTAACTATTTCCCTGCCGGGCTTTACCACAAGTGCCAACTTAACCAGCTTGTAGCACATTATTCGTTGTTAACAAAAAATGGACTTGCATTAAGAGGAGGCATCGTAAAGATGGAATAAGCTACACTTACCAAATTTTTTCTATCAGTCAGATTGAGAGTCCATGCAGTGAATTTGAAGGGGCCATTGGAGATGGGATACATGGAGGCTGGGGGAGGGGACGGGAGGAGAACAAAATCAAGATGAAAGACTTTTGACCGGAAGTCTGACGTCTTGACGTCCCTTCTGCATTTTACTGTTGGTGGCCAATATGGAGGGCAGACGTCGTACATCCATGTGGCGGGAAGGCAATTAAGGTACTTAACATCCCAATACACTGCAATTTTATTCACTAGTTTCAATTTAATTAATGGCGCACGGGAATCACGGGGCTTCAGAGACTTGCCTGGTTAAAGGAGGCATCAAGGAGGCAGGAGCTCAGTGCTGGCTTCACTGTGAAACCATTGGGTGAGGCAGCATGGTATGGCAGGGAGGGTGGAGAATGAAGGGCATCATGAATTGCAAAAGTGCCAGCACTGTGGGGGAGCCGTACCAGGGGGCCATTGGTGCTGTGCCAACTCATCAGAGGTGACAAGTGAGGGAAAATGGGGTGTTGGGGGAGGAGCGCCATTTGCTGTGAAGACCTTGCACTCAGGGAGAGGCAACCTCTCATGGGCCTCATTCACCCTGGCTTTGTGGCCCCTGTTGAGGAGGAGGCGCAGCATAGAGGCAGGGAGGTCCAGGCACCGGCAAGGACAAGCCAGCACTTCAGGACCCACAGCGGGGAGCCAGTCTCAGGGTCATGAGGCTGGAGAAGGATGCAGAGGGGCATGCCAACAGCCTCCTGCGCACTGAAGAAGCTACCCTCCAGAGAGGCTCAACGACCTGCAGATGTCAAAGCAGCAGTGTCTGTGAAGACACCGCCTCGCCAGGGAGGCCGTCATTGATCTGTGTGCCGTGACACAGGAGGAGCTGTGCCCCATGGGACTTGGTGGGCACCCAATGCCAGTTTTGCTGAAGGTCACCATGGCAATGAACCTCTACGCCACCAGATCATTCCAGGAGATATGTGCGGAATCGTGCAGTCTGAGGTATATTGGTGCTTCATGGAGGTCACAAATGCCCTTTTCAGGAGGGCAAGCGACAATGTACCCTTCCGCACCAATCCAAACAGTCAAGCTGAGAGGGCTATAGGGTTCGGGGCCATCACTGGATTCGCCCAGGTGCAGGGTGTCATCGACTGCACGCAGGTGGCCATCAGAAACACAAGAACACAATAAATAGGAGCAGGAGTAGGCCATTCAGCCCTTTGAGCCCACTCACCATTCAATGAGATCATACTGATTTTCTACTTCAACACAATTTTCCTGCACTACCCCCATAACCCTCGATGTTTTTAGTATGTAGAAAACTATCGATCTCAGTCTTGGACATACTCAACAACTGAGCCTCCACAGCCCTCTGGGGCAGAGAATTCCAAAGATTCACCACCCTCTGAGTGAAGAAATTCTTCCTCATCTCAGTTCTAAATGACCTACCCCTTAATCTGAGACTGTGTCCCCTGGGTCTACAGTCCCCAGCCAGGGGAAACATCCTTCATGCATCTACCCTGTCGAGCCCTGTAAGAATTTTGTATGTGTGAATGAGATCACCTCTGATTCTTCTAAACTCCAGAGAATAATGGCCCAGTCTATTTAATCTTTCCTCATAGAACAATTCCTCCATCCCAGGAATTAGTTTAGCGAACCTTCGTTGCACTCCCTCTATGGGAAATATATTTTACCTTAGGTAAAGAGACCAAAACTGTACACAATACTCCAGGCCTGATCTCACCAAGGCTCTATAGAATTGAAGTAAGATATCTTTACTCCTATACTCAAATCCTCTTGTAATGAAGTCCAACATATCATTTGCCTTCTTAATTGCTTGCTGTACCTGCATGTTAGCTTTCAGTGACTCATGAACAAGGACATCCAAGTCCCTTTGGGTTCAACACTTCCCAGCTTCTCACCATTTAAGAAATACTCTATTTCTGTTTTTCCTACCAAAGTGGATAACCTCACATTTTTCCACATTGTATTCCATCTGCCAAATTTTTGCCCGCTTGCTTAGCCTCTCCAAATTCCCTTGATGCGTTTTTGCATCCTCCTCGCAACTCACATTTCCATCTAATTTTGATCATCTACAAACTTGGAAATATTACATTTAATGCCCGCATCCAAATCATTGATATAGATTGTGATTAGCTGGAGCTTTCTGAAAATCTAAATATACCACATCCACTGGTTCCCTCCTATCTATTCTGCTAGTTATTTCCTCAGAAAATTCCAACATGATTTTCCTTTCATAAATCCATGTTGACTCTGCCCAATCCTACCATTATTTTCTACGTGTCCTGTTCTCACATCCTTTATTATAGATTCTAGCATTTTCCTTGTGACTGATGTTAGGCTAATAGGCCTGTTTTCTCTCTCCCTCCTTTCTTAAATAGTGGGGTTACATTTGCCACCTACCAATCTGCAGGAACCATTCCAGAGTCTATAGAATTTTGAAAGATGACCACAAATGCATCTACAGCCACCTCTTTCAACACTCAGGTCCAGGGGATTTATCTACTTTAAGTCACATTAGTTTCTCTAGTACTTTTTTTTGTACTAACATTAATATCTCCTCCTCCTCAGAGGCAGCCAGCTGTCCCCCAGTCTCTCCAGCTATTTATTCTTCTGGATGAGCATGGCCTGCAAGAGAGAACAGGTAAATTGAAGGGTTATGGGTTTCCCATCGCAGCATTCCAACCACTCCCCAGAGTGGAGCTCCAAGTCTCCAGTAGTGGACACATGAGTACCATGCCTCATTTGTGCCACATGCACCCTCAAAAACATAAGAAATAGGTGCAGGAGTAGACCATATGGCCTGTCGAGTCTGCTCCGCCATTCAATATGATCATGGCTGATCTTGGGCTTCAACTCCACTTTCCCACCCGCTCTCCATATCTCTTAATTGCCCGAGAGACTAAAAATCTGTCTATCGCAGCCTTAAATATATTCAATGATGATGCATCCACGACCCTCTGGGTAGAGAATTCTCAAAATTCACAACCCCTTGAGTGAAGTAATTGCTCCTCATCTCAGTCCTCAATGATCAGCCTCTTATCCTGAGACAGTGCCCCATGTTTTAGATTCCCTGACCAGCAGAAACAATCTCTCAGTGTATACCCTATCCAGCCCCTTCAGAATCTTGTATGTTTCAATGAGATCGCCTCTCATTCTTCTAAACTCCAGAGAATAGGCCCGATTTGCTCAGCCTCTCATAAATATAAATTATAAATATATATATAAATAAGTTTATAAATAGAAGTATAAATTGTTGTTACCTTTGAAATTTGGCATTCTTACATATGTCCCAATGTATACAAGATGAAAAGCTTTGACAGCATGTCCCTTTTTTCGGCAATACTCAAGTTCTGTACTACAAAGTATGTATCTATAAATATATATATCTGCACGATCAAACAAAATAGACACAGGATCTGTCTCACAGGGCTGAATTTTGTTTGGAGGCTGCAGGTCCCGATGTTAGGACTGGAAACAGGTGCAGCTTCCATTGGGGCAATGAATGGCCGGCCACACATGATCAAACGGTGGCAGCCAATTAAGAGTCGGGGGGCCTTGGGGCCATACTGTGAACGGACAGAGGCGGGAGTAGAGGCAGTGTTAGGTGACGCCACGGCAGGTGCTGCCGCCATAATTAAAGGGCTGCCAGCCCTTCATTCACTACTGCATTTATCTTTGAAAGGCTCTGGTGAAGGAAGGTAGGCCCAACTACCATAGCTGAAGGAAGACCCCGGGTGGCTCCATGGTTCAGTGATGCAGCCTGGAGGAAAGTCTGGAGAGAGGCAAGGGAAAGGCAGGAGGTCCTCTTCTCCAGGGACGGGAGGAGGCGGCCAGCCTGCCTGCACAAGCAAGACTGGATGGAAATAGCAGAGGAGGTCAGCAGCCATGGGGTCACCCCTTGGACCTGTGTCCAGTGCTGGAATCGGATCAATGACCTGATCCGGTCTGCTAAGGTGAGTACTCTATACACTGTCTATCCTTTGGCCTTGCATGTGGCAGAGCAAGAGAGTGCATTTGGTGGAGAGGGAGTGACCACCCAGCTGGGGGCAATGAGATAAGGCAGTGGGAAATGCTGCCTGAGGCATGACTGCAGCTCGATGAGAGGTGCCCATCTGTCATTGATTTCCCCCACAAAGTCCATCAAGAGTGGCTGCATGCAGGAGACACTGGTGTGCTATCATAGGCTGCAAACTGATGTGCTCGTCTCCTCTGGTAGAATAACATTGTTCCTCTTTGTGTTTGCAGGATCAGACAGCACACTAGCAAAAAGAGCGGGCCAGGACTGGTGGTGGTGTGCCTTATTTGCATATCTTCAGCCCAATTGAAGAGGAGGTGATGGAACTAGCAGGGCAGCAAGGCAGCTGCTCCATAGCGGATGGTGAGACAGGGCCACCCACCCTAGAGAGGGTGAGTGAGGATATCCTGGGGCACAAATACATACAAGAAATAGAGGGTAAACATACCAGAAATAGAGGGTAATAAAGGGGCTAATAAGAGTGAGGAAATCAAGGTAATTAATTTCAGTAGAGAAAAAGTACTGGAGAAACTCAAGGGACTAAAATTAATCAAATCCCCAGGGCCTGATGACCTACATTCTCGGCTTCTAAAACAGATATTTGCAGAGATAGTGGGTGTGCTGGCTATGATTTTCCCAAATACCCTAGATTATGGAAAAGTCCCAGCAGATTGAAGTTGGTAAATTTAACACTGCTTTTCAAGAAAGGAGGGAGAGAGAAAACAGGGAACTACAGGCCAGTTGCCCTAACATCAGTTGTCAGGAAAGTGCTGGAATCTATTATTAAGGAAGTATTAACAATGTACTTAGAAAAGCAGAGTATGATTAGAACAAGCCAACATGGTTTTACGAAAGCGAAATCCTGTTTGACAAATTTATTGGAGTTTTTTGAAGATGTAACTATTAGGGTAAATAAAGGGGAGCCATAGATGTAGTATACTTGGATTTCTAAAAGGCGTTCAATAAGGTGCCACACAAAAGGTTATTACACAAGATAAGGGCTTATAGAGTTGGGGGTGATACATTCGCATGCAGAGACAATTGGTTAACAGACAGGAAGCAATGAGTAGGGATAAATAGGATATTTTCAAGTTGGCAGGCTGTGACAAGTGGAGTGCTGCAAGGATCAGTGATGGGGCCTCAGCTATTTACAATCTATATTAAAGACTTAGACAAAGAGATAGAGAGTAACGTATCTAAATTTGCTGACAATACAAAGCTAGGTGGGAATGTAAGCTGTGAGTAGAACACAAAGAGGCTGCAAGGAGATATAGATAGGTTAGGTGAATGGGGAGCAAGCTGCAGGATGCAGTATAATGTGGGGAAGTGTGAGGTTATTCACTTTGGCTGTAAGGTAGAAGAGCAGAATATTTTTTTAAAGGTGTGAAACTTTAAATGTTGATGTTCAGAGAGTCTTGGGTGTGCTCATACAAGGAACACAAAAAATTAGCATGCAGGTACAGCAAGCGATTATGAAAGCAAATAGCATGTTGGCCTTTATAGCAAGGGCATTGGAATACAAGAATAAAGAAGTCTTGCTACAGTTGTACGGGGCTATGGTGAGACCAATCTGGAATACTGTGTGCAATTTTGGTCTGCATGTCTAAGGAAGGATATATTTGCATTGGAGGCAGTACAGTGAAGGTTCACTAGACTGGTCCCTGGGATGAGAGGGTTGTCCTGCGATGAGAGACTGAGTAAACTGGGTTTATATTCTCTGGAGTTTAGAAAAATGAGAGGTGATCTAATTCAAATATTCAAGATTATGGAGGGGCTTGACAGGGTAAATAATGAGACATTGTTTCCCCAGGCTGGGGAATCTAGAACATCGGGGCAGAGTCTCAGTATAAGGGCCAATCATTTAGGACTGAGATGAGGAGACATTTTTTTACCTCAGCGGGTTATGGATGCTCCATCATTGAATACATTTAAGGCTGGGAGACAGATTTTTTGGTCTCACATGGAATCAAGGGATATGGCGAGAGGGCAGGAAAGTGAAGTTGAAACCTAAGATCAGCTATGATCGTATTGAATGGCGGAGCCGACTTGATGGGCCATATACTCTACTCCTGCTCCTATTTCTTGTGTTCTTGCGTATACTGCATGAGAAAAGGGTGCTGACTTGTTGGCAAGTCGACTCTTGTTGGTTGAGTTGTTACCATGGAGAATACACCAAGGAATTACTGTCTCCCATGTTTTTGTTTAATTCAAAAAAGGTGCAATGACTGAACATGTTCCTTTTGCCTGCAAAGGACAGGTCCCTGCACATGAATATACCTTCTAGCAAGTGTAAGTGAGCCACATTGTGAGCCTGACTAATAATCTTAAATTGGTTGTTAGTGTAATTCTTGGCACATGTGGGATTGTTCAATAAGTTTGGTCCAATCATGAAGTCACATCTAAAGTTAGACATTGGCCAGAATTTTATCTGGGCGATGGGAGTCTCGACGTCCAGCAAAAGCGAAGCTGAGAACCCCGCGTCGCCTCCTCTGGGGAAGGCCCACCAAATCAAGTGCCAATTCGGCACTTAGCTGGACAGGGATGGGCCTTCCATATGATCAAGGATCCTGGTGACGGAAGTACCACCATTTGAGACCTGCCGGTCAATCAGAGGCCGGCAGCTCTTTAACTGAGCAGCGTCACCACGGAGGCAGTGGCTGCTGCCGGTGGAGCACCCACCTGAGGCCCAGGCGCGGTGCTGGAACCAGGCCACGGGTAAGTCACGGTGGGAGGGGTCTCGGGGGTCGTGGGGAGGGGGTTGTAGGGGAGTGTAAGGGGGTTGTCAGCAGGCCCCCCCATTCCTGATGCCAGGTCCCTCGTTCAGGCACTAAATGCCCCCCAACCCCATCCCACCACCCCCCAACTCCACAGAGCCAGCCAGCAGGGCTGCAACAGGGCCGCCTGCCATTTGGCTAATTGTGGTGGCAGCAAGTTGAGGCCCTAATTGGGCATTAATTGCCCAGTTAAGGGCCTCAGTTGGCATCGGGATGGGTAGGCCATTTAGAGGCCTTCCCGCCCTGTACTTTATTTTACGCGGAGGCGGGATGGTGGCAGGGCCCCCCCCCATAAACATCCCACCCAATTATGTGCTCTCCCCACCTCCAAACCCACTGCGGGGGACACGTTTTCACACCCTGCCTCCTGTAAGGACTCCATTTCATTCTCCCAGTTTCGTCGTCTCCGACGCATCTGGTCTGATGATGCTACCTTCCATGACGGCGCTTTTGATATATCTTCTTTTTTCCTCAACCGAGGACTCCCTCCCACTGTGGTTGACAGGGCCCTCAACCGTGTCCGGCCCATTTCCCACACCTCTACCCTCACCCCTTCCCCTCCCTGCCAGAACCGCGACAGGGTTCCCTTTGTCCTCACTTTCCACCCCATCAGCCTCCATATCCAAAGGGTCATCCTCCGCCATTTACGCCACCTCCAGCGTGATGCCACTACCAAATGCATCTTCCCCTCCCTTCCCGTCAGCATTCCGAAGGGATTGTGCCCTCCGTGAAACCATGGTCCACTCTTCCATTACCCCTACCACCTTGTCCCCTTCCATTGGCACCTTCCCCTGCAATTGCAGGAGGTGTAATAACTGCCCATTTACCTCCTCTCTCCTCACTATCCCAGGCCCCAAACACTCCTTTCAGGTGAAGCAGCGATTTACTTGTACTTCTTTCAATGTAGTATACTGTATTCGCTCCTCACAATGTGGTCTCCTCTACATTGGGGTGATCAAACGCAGACTGGGTGACCGCTTTGCGGAACGCCTCTGCTCAGTCCGCAAGCAGGACCCCGAGCTTCCAGTTGCTTGTCATTTCAACACTCCCCCCTGCTCACATCTCTGTCCTGGGCTTGCTGCAGTGTTCCAGTAAACATCAACGCAAGCTCGAGGAACAGCATCGCATTTACCGATTAGGCACACTACAGCCTGCCAGACCAAACATGGAGTTCAATAATTTCAGAGCATGATGGGCCCCCCACTTTACTTTTATTTTTAATTATTTTTTCTTTTTTACATTATTTGATTTCATCTTAGTTAGTTCAGTTTGCTTACCCACTGTTTTTTTTTTATGTTTGTACTTGCTGCTGTTCAATTTTCAGTCCGTTAACACCCTATCTGTACTAATGCTTTGTCTTTCAACACACCATATTGTTTGCCTTTGCTCCATGACCTTCTGGTCAGTTATTCTCTATGACCTTGTCCTATCTACACCTTCGCCTTTGTTATCTCTTGCCCCACCCATGCTTTACTTGCTTATAACCTTTGCCAGTTCTAATATTTGCCTGTTCCAAAGAAGGGTCACTGACCTGAAACGTTAACTCTGCTTCTCTCTCCACAGATGCTGCCAGACCTGCTGAGTATTTCCAGCATTTCTTGTTTTTATTTCAGATTTCCAGCATCCGCAGTATTTTGCTTTTATGTTAACTAGCTCACTTGCATTATTAATTGCTCATCCAACCTTTTCAGGCAGGTCTGACTTCCCAACATTGGTATAAAAATTTCTGCTGTGTAAGTCACTTTGGGAGGGTGACACGCTGCTCACCTGCAGGAAATTGCAGGCCTGCCCATCTCCGTTCCTGCCACTACTGCACAGTGAAAATTCAGTTCCAGGAGTATATGGTGCTATTATGCACTATTTCCATTATACATATCAACAGCAAAGTGTTCATCTGGTGGTCTGCTATCCGAGATACTTTGGATTGAGCCAGCTTTTGGTTCATTGGAAATTGGGAGTCTGATAATCGAATGGAGTAGAAGTAGAAAAGTACTTGATATAAGCCTCAATTCTAACTGTCCAATCTACTTATGCAGAATTTAGTATGTGTTATTTTAAAAAGGACAACTCAACTTCCAAATTGTAGGTACTTTATATATACAATGGATATATGGCCTGCGCAACTGTGATATGAACTTTTTAAGCAGGATCAAAATCACTTCCATAGGCACATCTACATCGGAATCTGGGTGTTGAGAAGGAAATTTCACCTCAAAGGGCAATTTTAAAGCTGGATCTTCTTGGTCATTGTGACTTTATTAATAAACCTTTAACCTATGCTACAAATTTTCAGGTTTTATACTTGATATTCTCTTGGCTTCAGTATTACCAGTGCCTCCTGCAAGCGGATTTCAATTCCCCTTGGATCTGGATTGCACCTTGTTTGGTACAATATCTAGAAAAACAAGAGCATCACCCAGGGATTGCAACATAGAACCATTGTCGTATATACCAGCTACTGTAATCTTGCTCTTACTGCCGTGTATGCTCTTCTGCCTTTATATAAGGTGAACTGAAGAGAGCTCTAGCAAGAGACGCAATTGTTAACCCACAATTTGATTTATTTTATAGGAGATATGTGAAGAGAACACAGTGAAAACCATCAAGTTCCCACTGCTCCTCAAAACATTTTTAAAATGTGAACTCTGCTAAAAGTGCTGGGCAAAACAACGCCAACTTATACTTATATAGTGTCTTTAACATAATAAAACATCCCAAGGTGTTTCACAGGAGCAATATAAAACAAAATATGACTGAGTCACATAAGATGTTAGATCAGGTGACCAAAAGCTTGGTTAAAGAGGTAGGTTTTAGAGAGTGTCTGAAAGAAGGAAAATGAGGTACAGATGCGATGAGGTGTAGGAAGGGAATTCCAGAGCTTGGGATCTGGGCAACTAAAGGCATGGCCACCAATGATGGAGCGATAAAAATAGGGGATGCTTAAGAGAGCAGAATTAGAGGAGGCAGATATCTCAGAGGTTGTGGGGCTGGAGGGGATTATACAGAAAGGGATGGATGAGACCATGGAGGGACTTGAAAACAAGGATGAGAATTTTAAGATCAAAATGTTGCTTGATTCGGAGCCAATATAGGTCAGCAAGCAGAGGGATGATAGGTGAACCAGACTGTGAGTTAAGACACAGACAGCAGAGTTTTGGAATGACCTCAAGTTTAGAGAGAGTAAAATGTGAGAGACCAGCCAAATGTGGGAGTGCATTGGAATAGTCAAGTCAGGCAGGAACGAAGGCATGAATGAGGGTTTCAGCAGCAGATGAGACAGGGGTGAAATCGGGCAATGTTGCAGAGGTGGAACGAGGACCGTCTTAGTGATGACATGATATGGGGTTGGAAGCTCATCTCGGGAGTCAAATGTGACACCAAGGTTGCAAACAGACTGGCTTAAACTGGCTGTTAAGTGGGAACCGAAAATAATGGCTTCAGTTTTCCCAGTATTTAATTGGAGGAAATTGCTGCTCAGCCAGTACTCGACACAGATGTCAGATAAGCAGTCTGCTAATTTAGCAACAGTGGAGGAGTCGAGAGAGGTAGTGGTGAGGTAGAACTGGGTGTTGACAGCGTACATGTAAAAACTAACACAGTGCTTTTGGATGATGTCACTGAAGGGCAGCATGTAGATGGGAAATAGGAGGGGGGTCAAGGACAGATCCTTGAGGTATCATTGCGGGAACAGGAAGAGAAACCACTGCAAGTGATTCTCTGGCTCCAACTAGATTGATCAGAAGGGAACCAGGTGAGAGCAGTCCCACCCAGCTGCACAACAGTGGAAAGGTGTTGGAGGAGGATGGTGTCATCAACTGTGTCAAAGGCTGCACACAGGTTAAGAAGGATGAGGAGGGATAGTTTACATTTGTCACAGTCACTCACATAGGAAGCGGAAGAGAAGGGGGAGAGGGGGAGGAGGAGGAGGGGGGAGGGGGAGGAGGAGGAGGAGGGGGAGAAGGAGGAGGGGGGAGGGGGAGAAGGAGGAGGGGGGAGGGGGAGAAGGAGGAGGGGGGAGGGGGAGAAGGAGGAGGGGGAGAAGGAGGAGGGGGGAGGGGGAGAAGGAGGAGGGGGAGAAGGAAGAGGGGGGCAAGGGGGAGAGGGGGGCAAGGGGGAGAGGGAGGGAAGGGGGAGGGGAGGGGGAGGGGGAAGGGGGAGGGGGAAGGGGGAGGGGGAAGGGGGAGGGGAAGGGGGAGGGGAAGGGGGAGGGGAAGGGGAGGGGAAGGGGGAGGGGGAAGGGGGAGGGGGAAGGGGAGGGGGAAGGGGGAGGGGGAAGGGGGAGGGGGAAGGGGGAGGGGAAGGGGGAGGGGGAAGGGGGAGGGGGAAGGGGGAGGGGGAAGGGGGAGGGGGAAGGGGGAGGGGGAAGGGGGAGGGGGAAGGGGGAGGGGGAAGGGGGAGGGGGAAGGGGGAGGGGGAAGGGGGAGGGGGAAGGGGGAGGGGGAAGGGGAAGGGGAGGGGGAGGGGGAGGGGGAGGGGGAGGGGGAGGGGGAGGGGAAGGGGAAGGGGGAGGGGGAGGGGAAGGGGGAGGGGAAGGGGGAGGGGAAGGGGGAGGGGAAGGGGGAGGGGAAGGGGGAGGGGAAGGGGGAGGGGAAGGGGGAGGGGAAGGGGGAGGGGAAGGGGGAGGGGGAGGGGGAGGGGGAGGGGGAGGGGAGGGGGAGGGGGAGGGGGAGGGGGAGGGGGAGGGGGAGGGGGAGGGGAAGGGGAAGGGGGAGGGGAAGGGGAAGGGGGAGGGGAAGGGGGAGGGGGAGGGGGAGGGGGAGGGGGAGGGGGAGGGGGAGGGGGAGGGGGAGGGGAAGGGAAGGGGAGGGGAAGGGAAGGGGGAGGGGGAGGGAGGGGGAGGGAGGGGAAGGGGGAGGGGGAGGGGAAGGGGGAGGGGGAGAGGGGAGAAGGAGGAGGGGGCAGGGGAGAAGGAGGAGGGGGAGGGGGAGAAGGAGGAGGGGGGGAGGGGGAGAAGGAGGAGGGGGGAGGGGGAGAAGGAGGAGGGGGGAGGGGGAGGAGGAGGAGGGGGGAGGGGGAGAAGGAGGAGGGGGGAGGGGAGAAGGACGAGGGGGGAGGGGGAGAAGGAGGAGGGGGGAGGGGGAGAAGGAGGAGGGGGAGGGGGAGGGGAAGGGGGGGAAGGGGGAGGGGAAGGGGGAGGGGAAGGGTGAGGGGGAGGGGGAGGGAGAGGGGGAGGGGGAGGGAGAGGGGAGGGGGAGGGAGAGGGAAGGGGGAGAGGGAGGGAAGGGGGAGGGAGGGAAGGGGGGAGGGGAGGAGAGGGGGAGGGGGGGAGGGGAGGGAGAGGGGGAGGGGGAGAGGGGGAGGGGGGGAGGGGGAGGGAGGGGGAGGGGGAGGGGGAGGGAAGGGGGAGGGGGAGGGAGGGAAGGGGAGAGGGAGGGAAGGGGGGAGATGGAGGGAAGGGGGGAGATGGAGGGAAGGGGGGAGATGGAGGGAAGGGGGGAGATGGAGGGAAGGGGGGAGATGGAGGGAAGGGGGGAGATGGAGGGAAGGGGGGAGATGGAGGGAAGGGGGAGATGGAGGGAAGGGGGGAGATGGAGGGAAGGGGGAGATGGAGGGAAGGGGGAGATGGAGGGAAGGGGGGAGATGGAGGGAAGGGGGGAGATGGAGGGAAGGGGGGAGATGGAGGGAAGGGGGGAGATGGAGGGAAGGGGGGAGATGGAGGGAAGGGGGGAGATGGAGGGAAGGGGGGAGATGGAGGGAAGGGGGAGATGGAGGGAAGGGGGGAGATGGAGGGAAGGGGGGAGATGGAGGGAAGGGGGGAGATGGAGGGAAGGGGGGAGATGGAGGGAAGGGGGGAGATGGAGGGAAGGGGGGAGATGGAGGGAAGGGGGGAGATGGAGGGAAGGGGGGAGATGGAGGGAAGGGGGGAGATGGAGGGAAGGGGGGAGATGGAGGGAAGGGGGGAGATGGAGGGAAGGGGGGAGATGGAGGGAAGGGGGAGATGGAGGGAAGGGAGAGGGGCGGCAGAGGGAAGGGAGAGGGGCGGCAGAGGGCAGAGGGAGGGGCGGGAGAGGGCAGAGGGAGGGGCGGGAGAGGGCAGAGGGAGGGGCGGGAGAGGGCAGAGGGAGGGGCGGGAGAGGGCAGAGGGAGGGGCGGGAGAGGGCAGAGGGAGGGGCGGGAGAGGGCAGAGGGAGGGGCGGGAGAGGGCAGAGGGAGGGGCGGGAGAGGGCAGAGGGAGGGGCGGGAGAGGGCAGAGGGAGGGGCGGGAGAGGGCAGAGGGAGGGGCGGGAGAGGGCAGAGGGAGGGGCGGGAGAGGGCAGAGGGAGGGGCGGGAGAGGGCAGAGGGAGGGGCGGGAGAGGGCAGAGGGAGGGGCGGGAGAGGGCAGAGGGAGGGGCGGGAGAGGGCAGAGGGAGGGGCGGGAGAGGGCAGAGGGAGGGGCGGGAGAGGGCAGAGGGAGGGGCGGGAGAGGGCAGAGGGAGGGGCGGGAGAGGGCAGAGGGAGGGGCGGGAGAGGGCAGAGGGAGGGGCGGGAGAGGGCAGAGGGAGGGGCGGGAGAGGGCAGAGGGAGGGGCGGGAGAGGGCAGAGGGAGGGGCGGGAGAGGGCAGAGGGAGGGGCGGGAGAGGGCAGAGGGAGGGGCGGGAGAGGGCAGAGGGAGGGGCGGGAGAGGGCAGAGGGAGGGGCGGGAGAGGGCAGAGGGAGGGGCGGGAGAGGGCAGAGGGAGGGGCGGGAGAGGGCAGAGGGAGGGGCGGGAGAGGGCAGAGGGAGGGGCGGGAGAGGGCAGAGGGAGGGGCGGGAGAGGGCAGAGGGAGGGGCGGGAGAGGGCAGAGGGGAGGGGCGGGAGAGGGCAGAGGGAGGGGCGGGAGAGGGCAGAGGGAGGGGCGGGAGAGGGCAGAGGGAGGGGCGGGAGAGGGCAGAGGGAGGGGCGGGAGAGGGCAGAGGGAGGGCGGGAGAGGGCAGAGGGAGGGGCGGGAGAGGGCAGAGGGAGGGGCGGGAGAGGGCAGAGGGAGGGGCGGGAGAGGGCAGAGGGAGGGGCGGGAGAGGGCAGAGGGAGGGGCGGGAGAGGGCAGAGGGAGGGGCGGGAGAGGGCAGAGGGAGGGGCGGGAGAGGGCAGAGGGAGGGGCGGGAGAGAAGGGGGGCGAGGGAGGGAAGGGGGGGAGGGGAGAAGGGGGAGGGGAGAAGGGGGAGGGGAGAAGGGGGAGGGGAGAAGGGGGAGGGGAGAAGGGGGAGGGGAGAAGGGGGAGGGGAGAAGGGGGAGGGGAGAAGGGGGAGTGGAGAAGGGGGAGTGGAGAAGGGGGAGGGGAGAAGGGGGAGGGGAGAAGGGGGAGGGGAGAAGGGGGAGTGGAGAGGGAGAGGGGAGAGGGAGAGGGGAGAGAGGGCGGATAGGGGGGACAGGGGGAGGGGGAGGAGGGAGAGGGAGAGGGCGATGGGGAGGGGGCAATGGGGCGGGGCAATGGGGCGGGGGCGAGGTGGAGAGTGAGGGTAGAGGGAGGGGGAGACAGAGGGGGGACAGAGGAGGGAGATGGATGGATACAGCGGGCGGAGAGGGGGCACGATGGACACAGAAGGGGAAGAGAGTGGTAAGAGATAGACACAGAGAGGGAATAGGGATTGACACAGATCCGGCCGAATGGAATCGATATAAAGACCAGCAAAGGGTCACAAATCAGCTTATAAGAGCTACTAAAAGAGATTATGAAAGGAAACTTGCAAGGGACAACAAAATCAATAAGAAGAAATTTTATAGTTACATAAAGGGAAAGCAGGTGGTCAAGAGCAAGGTAGGCCCAATAAAAGCTGAAAATGGAGATATTGTCATTGATAATGGGGAAATGGCAGACATGTTGAACAATTACTTTGCCTCAATACTTAAAGTTGAAAAGGAGGATAACGTGCTGGAAGTCCCAAAAAAATTAATAGCCGATAGGGACTTAATACAATTAACATAAGTAAAACATCAGTAACAAGAAAATTAATGGAACTAAAGAGTGAGAAATCCCGAGGACCTGACGGTTTCCATCCAAGGGTGTTAAAGGATGTAGGAGAGCACATCGTAGATGCCCTAACTATCGTCTTTCAGAGTTCCCTAGATTCAGGAGTCGTCCCTCTGGACTGGAAAGTTGCACCTTTCACTCCACGTTTTAAGAAGGGTGAAAGGGGGAACCAAGGAAATTACAGACCAGTTCGCCGGACATCTATGGTGGGCAAGCTGCTGGAGTGTATAATCAAGGATAGAGTGACTGAACACTCAGAAAAATTTCAGTTAATCTGGGACAGCCAGCATGGATTCATGACAGGAAGGTCATGCCTGACAAATCTCATTGAATTTTTTGAAGAGGTAACTAAGGTAGTGGACAGGGGAATGTCTATGGATGTTATTTATATGGACTTCCAGAAGGCATTTGATAAA